>NW_022982694.1:0-28915 GCF_902652985.1 Pecten maximus
TTAAACGACTTCTTCTCAATAACCAAGAGTCCCAGAGACCTAATATTTGGCCTGTAGCATGCTGGGGTGAAGGGCTACCAAGTTTGTTCAAATGAATGACCTTGACTTTCATTCAAGGTCACAGGAGTCAAAAAGGCTAAAATCTTTAAACGACTTCTTCTCAATAACCAAGAGTCCCAGAGAGTTGATATTGGGTCTGTAGCATGCTGGGGTAAAGGGCTACCAAGTTTGTTCAAATGAATGACCTTGACCTTCATTCAAGGTCACAGGGGTCAAAAAGGCTAAAATCTTTAAACAACTTCTTCTCAATAACCAAGAGTCCCAGGGAGTTGATATTGGGTCTGTAGCATGCTGGGGTGAAGGGCTACCAAGTTTGTTCAAATGAATGACCTTGACCTTCATTCAAGGTCACGTCGATCAAGTATGCTTAAATCTTTAAATGACTTTTAGTGAAAAGCCAAAGTGCAGAGAGACATTATATTGGTCCTGTAGCATGCTTTCAAATAACTGCAGGATCCATATATGAAAAGATCACTGCATTGCAGGTGAGCGATTTGGGCCCATTGGGCCCTTGTTTTCTTTGGTGGCATGTTACTGAATGGGTTATAATATTGATATAAGTTTCGTCGGAATATCGTTGTTATTTTTTACATTGAAAATCACTCATCCAGCATCCGATTTTGTCCGCCATCTTTCAGTAATGTAAACAATAATAAAAGCAAGAGTAGGTGATCAAACCCAACTTTGACTGTCATTTTCTCACTGAAATATTAACTTGCATGTGATTGATGTAGTCTGCAGATGGTTAGATTATATAGATGTTTTTTTATGAAAGAAAAAAAGTTGTCTATTCATCATGACAATATCACAACAACGGCAGTCGAGTACCATAGTCCATACGCATGTTTGCAAATAAAAAGTTAAATAAATTCTCACTGAATAGGGTTTCGAAACGTCAAATGGACTTGTGAATATTAATATTTACTTCGGGTCTATTGATTATATCCTACGTAATGCACATGAAGTTTTTCGTTTACAGAACGCGTACCGCATTAACGTGGCTGTCTGCATGCAGATGTAGACGTCACTGAAAATTTCATCTCTAATTATAGCGACTGATTCTTTTTTTCTAATATTCGTGATGGTTAAAAAAAAATAGAAAATGATCTATCATTATCATTTGAAATATTACATAACAGTCGAAGCATATTATAAAAAAGAAAGGGGTTTACGATGTACATCTTAATAGACCTTTATTATGTTTGGTGGAGTTTTGAACGCTTCAGGGACGGACGGTTAAAGGGCAGTAACTCTTTAGAAAACACAATGGAAATGTACTGATTGCTAAATTTAACCAGAGATACTTTAAAGGCAGTGGAAATGTTATATTCCTACATCTGCGGGGTTTTCTGTCTTAAATCATTTCAGCTTCTGAATTAAATTAACCTTTAAACTAATGCACAGTAAAGTATTGATAAATCAATGCAAATAATTTATTATAACTTAGATTTATTATTATTATTTAATCTTTTTTTCTTTACAACACTAGTACATGTACATATAATTTGAGAAGAACAGCAAAAATTACTAAGTTCATTATTCTTCTAAACAACAAAAATTTGTAAAACTTTTTTGTGTTGTGCATATGACTAAAGATAATAGTATTGTCTTGATGGCTGTTACATACTATATCATAGGTTGAGTTAAATAATTATTTTCTTCTTATCAATTATGGTCAATGGTGAAAACACATTTTTTTATTTAAATTGTTAAGTCGGTTTAATGTTCAAATTCAGATTAATTTAATTAAATCAACTATTAATAATGTATATATGTGTTAACTTTTCTGACAAAGTCTTCAAGTAACCTGATTATATTTGACAGAGAATCAAAATAAGTAATTTTGTTGTTAAGAATAGTGGGCTTAGCCATTTACAACTGTTTAGATTCTACTTAATAAGGTTTGATTTTTAACATTTTGGCAAATTTATCTTATCAATATCCAATTTAGTTTTAAAGATAAGCAGTACTTCCATTTTTATGAAAATAAAAATTACTTCAGTGTTCTAATAATTTAAACACACGAACAATTGAAAGAAATACATTTGTATGAAAAGCATTCATAATGGACTTTGAAGAATGCTACTACATGTACAGTTCATCCAGTTTGGGCATTCAAACTACATTTTCATCTGACAAATGCTGCAGATTAAAAAAAACCTGATTTTGAAATCGATGATATCAATACATATAGCTACATTCACATCTCACTAACATTAATTAACATGATATATATACCATACATATATATATGTATCATGCAGTTACAGTTATGTATGTGGTACATATACTATTGCGGAGAATATTTGATGCAATGTACATAGGTGAAAAACAAAATTCCACTTCAAATTGATTTGAACTGTACATGTGAATGAATGTGTTTTTGTTGTATAGATTATTTGTAGCTACACAGTATGGAGTGTAAACATACAACGTAGAGTGCTATATGAAAATCATGTTCACTCTAATGAGTGATTAAGAAACTGTCTCAAGTCTGAGCTGATATGAGCATGTAATTCTAAGTTTTATATATTATGCTTAGTTTAATGTGCCCGCCGTGATGGTATACCCTGCCCTGTCTACATCAGCATTCTACGCCTCCAGAGTCTGTTTATCAGACCCAGGTGTTTTTAACCCACCATCATCAGATGGTGGGCTATTCAAATCGCCCTGCGTCCGTGGTCCGTCCATCCCTCCATCCGTAAACAATTCTTGTTATCGCTATTTCTCAAAGTACTGAAGGGATCTAAAATTTCATATATAGGTTTCTCTTGGTTTCTAGTTATGCATATTGCATTTTGAGACCAATCGGAAAACAATATGGCCGACAGGCAGCCATCTTAGGTTTTGACAGTTGAAGTTTGTTATTGCTATTTCTCAGAAAGCACTGAATTGATCTTTCTCAAATTTCATATGTAGGTTCCTCTTGGTGCTAACATTAGTTATGCATATTGCATTTTGAGACCAATCGGAAATCAAGAAGGCCGACAGGCAGCCATCTTGGATTTTGTCAATTGAAGTTTGTTATCACTATTTCTCAGAAAGTATTAACGGGATCTTTTTCAAATTTCATAAGTAGGTTCCCCTCGGTGCGTAGTTATGCATATTGCATTTTGAGACTAATCGGAAAACAACATGGCCGTCAGGCAGCCATCTTGGATTTGGACAATTGAAGTTTGTTATCGCTATTTCTCAGAAAGTGCTGAAGGGATCTTTCTCAAATTTGATATGTAGGTTCCCCTTGGTGGGTGGTTATGCATATTGCATTTTGAGACCAATCGGAAAACAATATGGCCGACAGACAGCCATCTTAGGTTTTGACAATTGAAGTTTGTTATTGCTATTTCTCAGAAAGCACTGAATTGATCTTTCTCAAATTTCATATGTAGGTTCCTCTTGGTGCTTACATTAGTTATGCATATTGCATTTTGAGACCAATCGGAAAACAATATGACCGACAGGCAGCCATCTTGGATTTGGACAATTGAAGTTTGTTATTGCTATTTCTCAGAAAGTGCTGAAGGGATCTTTCTCAAATTTTATATGTAGGTTCCCCTCGGTGCCTAGTTATGGATATTGCATTTTGAGACTAATCGGAAAACAACATGGCCGACAGGCAGCCATATTGTATTTTGACAATTGAAGTTTGTTATCGCTATTTTACAGAAGGTACTGAAGGGATAGACCAATCTGCCACAAAATATCATTCAAAACCTTGACATAACATCATTCAAACCAGGGCACACACACACGATAAAATCCTAAAACAATCACACAAGTGTTTTTAACCTGAGCTCTCTCTTATCTAAAAGCTGGTAGCTAGATGGGGCGCTACATCAAATGTATAAATATCTTTTCAATGGCTAATGATAATGATAATTTGTGAAGCGCTTATAGGCATGGGATCCTCAAAAGTTTGAAAAGAAAGGCCTCATTAATTTTACAGGTAATCTAGGACCTTCATATTACATCTACAACTACGTATACATTAACCCATTGAAGATGTCAAATAAGATTACCTGAGTACCTATTCTGACAATTAGCTGCCAAGACGAACTTGCAATCAAAAGTAGATATGAATTTCTTTTCTTGCCAATATTTTGTCCTAGTCCTAATCGGGTATTGGTGATGTTCCATACAAAGTTGTTGTTTTTTTCAAAGATACAATATCATCATTATATCTAAAATATATTGCATATAAGATAAAGCATATGTCCTTGCGAAGGTTAAGTGTAAAAACTAACAAAAAAACCAAGACTCTGCTCTCTCAGGCTTCTTAAGGCGAACTGAACATTTATAATTTGTATTTATACATGATCTTGGGAATAGCGAGCTAGTAAAACCAATAATAGTTGAAAACAAAGTGAACAAATGCATTCATTAGATTGATCATGGTGGCTTTATTGATAGAAAAAAAACCAGTTTGTGAAATGATTATTTCCATTTGACATCATAACATACATAAACATATTAGAACATTTGGTCAGAGGTGGGGGACCAAAAATATGCTACCCATGGTTCCATATATATAAGCCCCAATCCTACTCTGGGCTAAATAGATTTGGAACCATGACCCTACCCGAAGATGGTATAGTACAACACAAGTGACAACGCTATATCAAGTTCTATACATTAGTGCACTTAATGCAGAAAAGTTATCTTGAATGTCTTGATATATTAACTTGCATGTAACAGCATATTCATTTTTATTCATTTCTGCATTTGTCAGTACACAAAATTTAGAAAGTTGAGTTAAAAGACATTATTGTTCATTAATATACATCATTTACAGTAACGTTCATGTCAATAATTTCAAAACTCTAATGCCTTTATGCTATTAGGTATTCTGTAGTGCAAATACATTTCATACGGTATTTTAATGTATGCTAGTTGTAAAACATAACTTATTAAACAAAGCATCAAACATGCTCGACTTAAGACTCTAATATCATTGAAAGAAAAAGAATTCACAGTAAAATTATCAGAGCAGAAATGATACTCTGTGTAAAATACATAACACAAAATAAAAACAAAAACAACGAGGTCATTGCTGATTAGATCATAAAGAAATTTTAAAGTCTGACTTTTCAATAAATAATTACACATCATAAAATGTAGTTCCGTCACAGTCAAGAAAGCCGTACGGAAAATGTTTGTGTTAATAAGCTTATGTCTCCCTCAACTACTAACAGAAACTAAGTGTCTAAGATGGTCATACATTGGATACTCAAGAAAATAATGGGAAACCTGTTCAAAAGAGCTGGCACAATATGTTGAATTAGGGTACAAAATTATAGTTTACATATATCGAATACATTGTTTCGCTACTAATTTTTTTCAATTCATCAGTCAATTATCCGATTCAATCAGGGTTTGACAATTAGTACTTACCCTAATTTCCAAATGAACAGATTGATCAGCACTATTAGTATCGAGTCACTGTTCGCTGGTTCACACATGAAGTTGCCAAAATCACAGTGAATTTAAAATTACCACCCTCGAAGCATCGCCGCATCATGGCGATCGAGATCGACATCACTCTCAATAGCCTTGAACTATGAATGGAATTCCAATGACAGTCGTGACGTCATGCAGTGACGTAGTATTTTATAAAAAAAATGTGACTTGGCAATAAAAAGTGCAGTTTGTTCCGTGAAATGATCGAATATGTCGAGGTGCAAATCATATGTAAAATTGGATAACTCATTTCAGCGTTGGTATTTTAAGGGGAAAAACGTCAAATAATTTTTTTTAATGAAGAAAATGGATGACTGATGGCCACTTTCGCCAGAAATTTGGTAGTGATGTGTGAGAAAAAGACTCTTTCATTATGTGTGTATGTAGGATAGGGATATTCCACCCTCGGCAAGCCTCGGGTTTCACCACATTTTGTGACCCCTCGGGTGGAATATCCCTATCCTATATATACACATATGAAAGAGTCTTATATTATTTTACACGCCATTTCAAACAAGTACTTATTACATACTGCAAACGTACACATTTCATCGGTGTTTATCTTAGTACAGTGGTAAATTATCTAACGGTAAACTGTTATAGTGATAATCTTATTTTAGCGGTAATCCAATTTTAGTGATAATCATATTATAGTGCCGTAATGTTATTCTAGTAGTAATTTTATTTTAGCGATTTTAGCATTTAACTGTACCGGATAGAAAGATAACCAATAGCCATCCGTTCTGGTCATAAAAAATGTCATTACTAATTTTTGTTTCAGAAATATGCTATATGATTTGACTTGAACGATTTGAAGTTATTTGCGTTTTTTGATGAAATGAGGCGGACCTTCCAATTTAAAGTCAACAGTTTGTACACTTGAATTCGTGTGGACCCGTCCAACTTGATTGGCAGCAAATGTGCACTTCTTGATGGAATCATTTGGAGCCGTCATTTTGTGTAGTGGCTAAAGGTCACACTCCGTTGAAGAGCCATATGAAACCATATCTTTTGATGGAGTCAATAGTTTATAATCAATGGTAGATTTTTGTTGAACCGTTTATTTTATGTATCATTAATGTTAACAGAATCATGTGGAATCGTCCTATATGCAAATAGTTTACACAACCTGGTGGCATTTCTAGTATACGAGGAACTGTCCATTGTGACCAATGTTAAAAGTTAGTAACCAAAGGCAGGTCATTGATATATATATATTAGGTACTACACGTTAAATGATTCGTCAATGCTTTTGAATATCAATTTTTCCCAGACACGTTTAGCAACATGGCGTATCCTTTCCCATATTTGCCCTGCCCCATTTTCAGCTACAAAATCTTGGCGGATATTTTCTCGTCCATTTTCTCCTTTCATCTGTCCTACGTGCTGTAATTGTTTATTGCGTTCCATTTGTATATCTGCAAGTTCTTTGATGTTGGTTCTTGGTTTTGGTTGTATCGTGTTCTGCTTTGTTGATTCATCTTTCGGTAGTTCTTTTCGCTCCATTTCAGTTTCTTTTTGTGTAGCCATTTCAAATTGCTGCCTTATTTCCTCAAATTTATTACCAAAATAGCTTCTTTTCTGTTCGGTTGGATCTTTTCGCTGTGTCTCTTCATTCGCTGAACATTGTTCTATTTGAAGGTCGTCCATCATCTCCTCCATGTCTGATTCGGGAGTAAACATCCATTGTTCTTCAATCTCGCGGAATATCTCAGTATCGATGAAACCCTTTTCACTAACGACGGTTTCAATCATGTGGATTAGTGACCTCGCGTCTTTATCCTTGCTAATGACAGAACCTTCATTATCAAAACCAATAAAGCGACGTTGACATTTATTCAGAACTGTTTCCAGATCTGGCTGGTTTTTGGAAACGTACTGATACATAGTCATATTGTGTTCCTTAAGCTCATCTTGTCTAGTGAACACCACTATCAAATGTTCATACATTCTGTCTCTCCCAAATATGTCGTCGAGCCATTCAACAGTTTCACAGTCTTCCTTCGTAAATCTGCCAATCGTAACCACCAGGAGTATGATGTGTGGCCCGGGAGAGGCTATACCCAGACAGCGTACGATCTCGTTGGAGGTTACCTTGTTATTGACTTCAGTATCAAATAAGCCAGGTGTATCAACAACCATAATTTTTTTGCCGAACCTCTGTTCTATTGCGTACTGGCATTTCTTTGTCACCGATTGCGTCATCGGACTGGCCTCAAAACGTTTACATCCTAGAATTGTGTTAGCAGTCGCGCTTTTCCCAACTCCTGTTTTTCCAACGAGAATGATCCTCAGTTCTTCCATTTGGGGTTCCTCGGAATTTTCCATTATCTGCAATGAATTATATTACAGTATATAGCCTTTGGTTTAGTGAAGCTATCAACATGTCAACAAGCAGCCATTATTTTATTCGGTTAGAGTTTCGATGTCTAACTTCACACAATTCATAATGATATCTTCTCCATTTCCTTGAATATTGAATATATGTAATAATGAATCTGAGACCTCATCGATGGCACATGTACTATATATCACATATTTAATGCATAAAAGCATATGTTGTCAAATGACTGTATTAATTTCTTTTGTGACCCTATGTGTGTGAATGCAAATCACATGTAACGCTTCCAAATTCCGCGGTACTTCGAAATCAATAATGTTTAAGCAAATTTTCCGTTCACATTATGATGCAGATTATTTTATATGCATTATTCGTCACATGATCTAATACAAAATTTACATTCAAAGGTGCTTGTTCCTCATAGAAATGAGCCTTCACACATTCTAATGAGGATACAATGATTTGCCAACCGAGGGAAAGCACAGGAGCGTCAACTTATAATGAATTACATACTTCCACAGTTTACATCTAATGCATAATACACTTATGGACTCTAAATAAAGGAATACTCACCATTTATGACCAAAATAAGAACAGATGCTATGATGTGAATCCTAATCGTATTCCATGTGATAATAATCCCAATGCCGAAGTTGTTGGAATGGAGCTGCGAATTCTGTCGACCTGCGTTGATACGTTATCTAGTAATGTTAGTGTTTGTTATATCCGATAATAGTTGTACGCCAATTGGTTGACACTAGGGTAGGTAGGACCGAGTATTGTCTACGTAACAGTGTGAAAATATACACATATTTGAGTCATATGATATGTTTTGTACCTTCAAAGCTAAAATAAAGTTTCTCTCGTCAGTTCAAGTTTTTTTTCAAACTTCAGCATAAAACCAAATGTCATTTCAAACGCATGGCACGATATTTGTTGGCTAGAATTACCTTATATGTGAAATTTTGGTTGATCAAATTCTTAGGGCTAAGTCAAGAAGAGTTTTCACATTTTTTTCCAAGTAAGAACCGAGATACCTTACATGAAATAAGCTGATGCAGATTAGTCTGTGATGGCCTTGGTTTCGTGTTGATGGGCCAACAATCAGTATAGAATCTGTCGGTAGGCCGATATTCAATAGGAAAAAACATGTTATACCTCGGAATACCTTGAACTCGACATTGCTATTGTTATCCGAAAATGCTGACCTGGTTAAACTCTTTGTGGTCATTAATACAGTATCAACTCTATTCAAAATACAAGACCTTATATATAAGAATGGGACATCCAGATGATTAAACATGTTTTTATGATGCTATAGCTTGTAACAAAGGGGCTTCCGCCTATCTTTAAGATTACGAAAACATCAAACAATATCGACATGTCGTAAACGTGGTTATTTCCACGAGGGTTTAATGTCGTGATTTCAAAAAGAACACGTGAATTTTTCTATTGGCCGTGTTCTATAAATACCACATACATAAAACAAAAAATATCTTTAAAAAAGATAAACGGCATAGTTTTAATGCTGGTGGTTATACTGTAAAACTACTGGTAAAATAAATTAACGAACTAATGTGTTTCAGCACAGATAAGAAAATTATATCAGGCTGAATCATTTTTGGTGATAATAAGATACATCCACTTATTTAGCTTGCATTCAACTTTAACGTTGTTTTGTTTTTAACTGGATATCTGCATTTTGCATTTACCGCTACATTGACCAATCACATACTTCATCTTGACCAGTAACGCTACCTGTCGCGTCATATCCGGGGCCAAGATAATATTATACGGCTATGGGTCAAAGTTAAACGACATCCTCAAAATGATGGCAAGGGTAAGGAGAACGTAGCAAACAACTAATTTCCAACACTTTAAGAGGCTAATTGGTTAGATTTCCATTTCATAACCGATAAGAAATTTAAAAACATTTGAAAGAATGTGAAACGCAATGCACTTTCTGTTATTTGTTGAGTTTTAAAGTTTTTTAATCGAACGCAGATGTCTGGAAAAGAAGAGAAAAATTAAACTATTGCGTCTCTTTAACATGCCCTGATAAAATACCTCGATGTTTAAGTGTATACGATGATGGTTACGATTAAATCTAGAAATGAAACAAGATAAAACACCTTCCAAACGATGTTATAAAAGCAGGACAAATATAGCGACACATCTTTATCTTTTGTCAGTTGTTTTTGTTGCACAAGTACATGAATATCGGGTGTATTGACAGACGGGGCGAGTGCTCGTGCGAACATGTACATACTGTAAACATGGGACCATACAGTAAATGTCAGCACATACTGTAAATATGGGAACATACTGTAAATGTGGGAACATATTATAAATGTGGGAACATATTATAAATGTGTTAACATGCTGTAAATGTGGGAACATACTGTAAATGTGGGAACATATTATAAATATGGGAACATACTGTAAATGTGGGAACATATTATAAATGTGGGAACATACTAAAAATGTGTTAACATGCTGTAAATGTGGGAATTTTCGCTAAATACGCGAAAGCCATTCATGTTTAGGAAATGTATGTCCACTGCGGAAATAACCCACACAAGTATAGTTTGTCTATCGAAATTCTGAATATAAATCCCTCAAAAATAAGTACGTTTACAGTAAAGATCCTTAATCCTTAAGCACAGGCACTTGGAATAATTACCTAATCCAAGGTCAAACTTTGAATCCGCATTGAACACAAGCTATATCCTACCGACTGATCTAGGGGAAGTTTTCTTCTTATCGTTCGATAGACCCTAAGTCTAGCAAATCATGACAGGAGTGGTCGAGTGAAAGAGGAGTAATTAGACACCAGAAAATGCCGACATCAAAACAAAACCGTAATACTGGTCGATAAAACGGGGCCATTCTTCAAAACCTAAAAGCAGAATAAGTATAAATTTTGGAAGGGTAAGGTTAATTAGAATATGATGTCGATCAAACAAATATTAAATTATCCTCATCAACTTGCATCTCTTGAAATCGAGGGTGAGTGTCCTTGCTTTCAAGTTGCTTCATATGTCCGATTGACATCGTCAATAAAGGTTTTTGTTATTCACAGATAACACATCGTCACAGATACTTACAGGTGAAATTGATGACCTTGCAAAATCTCAGTTAGCTGATAAGCTCTTCAATAAAATAAGCTTGTATAAAACAAGAACAAGTCGGTCAGTCTAGTCACATGTTTTAACGATAAACGTTCCCTCACAGCCCACAGTCATACACGAGCAACGCCGTTTTCCTTTAATTGAAAAGAAAGCCCCAATCACAAGAGAACTAAAGCGCTCTTCAAGCGTGGAAGAGGTAACGGCAGTCAAAAGGGTGGAGAAATCAAACGCTCAGATGGAAGGAATGCTTTCAAGCAGTGAATGCCCAAAATCGAACAAGAAATAAATAAAAAATTCTTCCTTGCTCTTCAAAATTAAAATCCTATTCATTTCACCTCTAGAGCAAACAACACCCAAATAGGGCTTCAATTCAGATTTAATTCTAGATAAAGGCCAAGATGAACCCCCTTCCCGTTCCTCCCCGAGCAAGGAGTAAACGTTGTGGATAAATTTGCCGATAGAGTCTAGGAATCCAATATAAACAAGGTTTATTCTTTCTAATGCATAGATACATTCTTATACTATTTGTTTCGCTCTTTTATGACACTTTTCCCGTTTATAATATAAATCAAATAGTACAACACAAAGGATATTAAGTTTTACACATCAGTGCACTTAATGCAGAAAAGTGATCTCGAATGACTTATATATATGTATCTGTATGTAACAGCATATTCATTTCAATATATCAGTCAGTACACACAATGTGGAAAAGTTATCTTGAATGAAAAAACAATAATGTACATTAATGTATATCATTTAAAGCGACTATAATGCTAAAATCCACTTGCAGTAAAAGATATAAAATGTGATGTTTACTACAAAACTATCACTTTCTACTTATAACTAAAATTAAAAGTGAATACAACAATACTTAGTTGATATCTAAAAATAGCAAATGCAAGTAGAGCGGTCTTAATTCAGAAAATCACTCGAGCCTTTCTTATTTTCGGGAAAAAAATCTTTTTTTCTTTTCGACGGAAGTAAATGGCCTCGTTACGTGACGAACCAGACCACCCATTCGGCTTTATTCGTAATAAATCGAGCATGACCATGTTTACAAGCAGCAGTCAGAGTGAACAAGATTAAAGCATTGAAAATTTGTACAAAAACAGCAAAGGTGAGTGACTGTATAGGCTCGTGTATCGCTTCATGATGGGTATATTTGATCATCTATAGGCCAAACTCCTGAAGGCGAAATCTAAAGTTATAGTCGCTTTAACGTTCATGTCTTAATAATTACAACACTATTGTGTCTTTATGCTGTTATGTATTTTCCCTTCAGTCCGCTTAGTTGGCTTTGCTCAAATGGATCCGTCAAAATTTCAGAATATTTTTTCAAAATTGATTTCATTTTATGCAAGCACCAGAGACACTGTCTCTGCCACAATTTAGAACAAACGTTCGATTGAAACCACGTAGTTTCTTTGTAAAAACTTTATGGGAACTAAAAGTTTTCCTTTTGCATACTCTCTCTCACTTTCGGGTCATAGACCTGTCAATAATCATATCCGAGAAAATAAATCACCATATACTAGTAGTTCTTAATTACGAAAAACACTCCAACTGACGTATATTTGTATCACGGATATATGTATCCCTATCCTCGATACTCCAGAGGTTATATTCACTATGAAGAGAGCGTATTGTGATCGTAACCGCTGGATCACAGTCGCCATTTGCATTTCAAGGTCAAAGAGAATCAACGTTGATGCTTTTATAAAGTCAAATCTAATCAACCATTCTTGTCTCTAATATGAACATTTCCGTTTGCTGTCCATCTTTCTGAAGCATGACCGTTTGTGACAGCCTGTCTAGCTAAATAGGCAAGTTGACTCTTGAACTTCGTTAAATCTTCGTTCACTGAAACTTGTTTGTAAAATTTCACCTTTTTAAAAATGTTAAACACATATTTCAGTAATCTAAACTTGGTGTCGACGGATCGCAGTCGTACGTTGGCCCATATCAGCCCGTGTGGTAGTTGTATATGACAGTACACTTTCGAGGTATAAGAGTCGGCCAATAGAGGGGCACATGCAATTTGTTCCGATGTGTATGCCAATAATCTGTTAGGAGATCTGGTTACCATATTCTCAAAATTTCATCTCCGATATATTTTCTCTAGGTCCTAGTTGTATGTTTTAAAATACTACACCCCCGTATAGCTCACGAAGTTCAGTACTTACATGATATATACTCGTTCGCCTTTCAGGGGAAAGAAAACTCTCCTCACCGGAGAGTGAATGGTTCATTTTATAGTCTACTGGATCGAGGTTGTGTAATAGATCAAGATTAATCAATTGCTCTTTAAAGTTCTTCAAAATCTATATTTTGATACCACTTTATAACGGTAAACGGTATGTCAATAGGAGTGCTGTCCTAACAATTTTGCTAAGTATGGAAGTTCATCAATATACCTATGCAATATGAATGTCATTTTGCACAGATGAAGTGCTTTCCTACTATTTTCCTGAGAACACTCTAAGCATGAACAGATATTTTGTTATCATTTCAGAATTTGAAATAATGATGGCTGTACCTTTGCTAACAAATAGTTTGATAAGATGTTAATTTTCAAGCCAAAAACATATGCAACAATCTGCAACAAACAGTTTCACCAACAATGTTTTAATTCTGAACTTGATGACCAGAAACCCTCGTTCTTTATTTTGATAAAAGAAAATCACGACCCTTGACCTGTGGCCTGATTTTATAAATAGATATTCGTGGTAGTTTGTGATAATCAGAACGAAGTCTAAGAAAGAAGCAAGATAAAACACTCGTGAGCGAACTTAGTGATAAAAACGTCGGGTATAGATAACCGCGATTTTTCTTTATATTTCGTCAATTATCTATACTATATCCTAAATCACAGGGGCTTGGGAAGCTCTCAACCCAAATATATATTTACCATGGATTGTGAATTTTTGTCATATGGATGGCGTTTTACTATTTATCCCATGTTGTATATATCACTTAGTCGTTATCACTTAATGAATAAGTGATATCACGTAAACAACTAGTGAGATCACTAAATGGTGTGTAATTCCACAAGCGCATAAGGCGCACGGCATACTAACAATACAACCTTTGTGGTCATTGACCGATCTATCTATTACAGAAGAATCAATGCAGGATATAGACTCACTGAGGATAACTGGATCTAGTAAACTGGATCCGGTTTGACCTATACGTGTAGGTTCTAATATTACATAAGTTAAACTATAAGAAGTTATTATGTCTAAGAAAATATGGTACAGATAACAGGTCTACATTAAAATCTCCAGTAATAACCAGATTAGGCGAAATGTCAAGAGCATTATGTATAGATGCTCGCAGATTATTCCAAAACGGCGAAACTGCGTTTTCAGCTCTGTAAATGGTAGTTAGGTACAAATAATAAATTTTGACTGCTACAATGTAATTTGTATCCAAATTGCTTCATCGCCGGGATATTCAAGATTTGCTAAACGGCTTACTTTTAACAAGTTATTTACATAGACTATAACACCACTACCCGCAAAGTTTCTATCTAACATAAAAGGGACGTTGACGCCTGAAATACCTATATCCTCAGAACTGACATGTTCATCTAAATGGCTTTCAGTAAAGCATAAAACATCGTATTCGCCTGCTAAATCTTCAATATAGTCTAACTTTGTTCTAATGCTTCGAACATTAAGATGAAAAACTGAAAGCTCATCAGAGCCCGGGCCAGGATTTGATTCAAATGCCATATATGTTAATATAAGAAACATTAGAATAAAGGAAAATTTAAAGTCACTTAGCAAGCTTATCTTTTTTTTTTTTTTTTTATGAGTCCATAATTTGGCAATATACATATGCTATGACCAATGTGTGTGTGTGAATACAAGGATGGAACTGTAGTTTAGGGACACTCACATAAAAGTAAACATTTTAACAATAAAACAATAGCGATGCTATATTTATGAAATAAGATTTGCATCAAACTTATAATTAAATATGCGAATAGTACACTCGAATACACGGCTGTTTTAAACAAGGTTGCGAATGATTCTTTCTTATGAAGAAATATAATCTTTTGCTTATAGAACGTGTTTTATAATAAAAACCACCCATGGCACGCCTCCATGTATCAATACAACTTCCCATCAAGGAGGATAAAAATGGTGACATACACTATAGGTATCTAGGTGACCAGAGTAGTTACATGATAACGAAAATATTTCGTCTTCATAATGACAGAATAAGAAACGTTCGACTGACAGGAAATGGATATCGAAAGAGAAAAGGAGTGAAAAAGAGGAAATTTGAAGAGAAGGAGAAAAGGAGATATTGAGAACGGACAAAGAAGACAGAGACAGAAAAATATGAGAAATAAAAAAAAACAAAAACAACAAAACAACAAGGTTGTATTTGATATACAAATAAATAGCTTTTGAGAACGACCGGTGGAGAGGTTCATTCATAATAATACTTATAGTTAACATTTTATACAAGTTTTGAATATCCTCATTTAGGCACATATTCTTATTACTAATAAATTAAAAAAAAAAAGATTAACACGGAGAAAAACATATACATACATCTTAAATTGTAGAATTTTATAAATCGTTTGCATATTGATCAGACTGATCTTATTATAAAACCCGACCCCGAAGCCGTGCCAATGACTATATTCCGTACACACGGCCGCTTGCCCATCACATTAGGACAGTTCATGGGTCTATATGGTCATTAAGCGGACGTATACCAGAATACAGCCACTGGAACGGGCATAAGGGCGACTTTATCAAATTCTAACTTTTAATATTGGTATCGACTTAATCTTTCAATAAAAAATCCTCATGTTGTGTATTTGATCGTTATGTTTACTTGCTGATAATTCCTTACAGGAAAGCAACAGACTGTGGACATTTTTACGACCCGATACTTGATATATCGTAAAAATAGTGTACAATTACCTCCCCTTTTGGACTTAATACATATTAGGGTTTGCGGACTGGGTATGCCAATGTGGGCACTGTGGTAGCTTAAATACATTTTAGCAAAATGACAAAATTTCAATTTTTAGCAGGAGTCAATATATGATTTCACAAACCTGAAAAAAAAATATTGTATTAACTCCTCGGTGATGTCATTAGGTATTTCCAGTAAGTAATTGATGTCATGTGATCTCATTAGAACCAATGAGTGATAGTGTTACATATAATAAAGAACGATAATGCCTCGTTTAAGAAATACATTATGACGTCATAAAACATGTTCACCAGCGACGTCATAATACATATCGTATCTATGCGCAGACTGTCGCAACGTTACTTCGCACATCTGGTTAACATACATTTAAAGTTTGCAAGAAAATGGGATGTAACAACTCAAAGGGGGACGAAAATATACAGGAAAGTTCAAATTCGTTCTGCTGGAGGAAACGAAATAAGGTAATGTTTTAAAACCTGCCGACCCCACGCTGTTTAATTGTTGTACCTGTCTTGCAACTATGTGTCTATTTACTGAAGTTTTAGCGGTAGGATTACCACCAAATGTGAATGTCTGATTGAGCCATTTTTTCATGTCCTAGGTCGCGCCCGCCAAGGATCCTATTGAAGAGAAGGCCGGGCCATCACTGGATGCTGATAACACAGTACGTAAAACAAAACAGACGGTTTTGATGCAGCTGAAGGCGGAGGGAATTGCCCCCAGGAAAGGTGACGGGGGCGTGGCTTTTATTGTCGAAATCGGAGGCGCCAAGTCCGAATCCTCAACCTGCCCAGTTCTCCCTGGCGTTCCAGAAAGCACACACACCCAGTTCGCCAAATACACCCAGGAGGCGTGCCAATCCGTAAATTTCCACCCTCCACGACGGCTCCCTCCAATTAATAAATCAGCTATGGACGCAAAGCAAGAGCGGGCCAGAAAAAATAGGGAGCGGAAAGTAGCAGAAAGGAAATCCAAGTGGGCAAAAAGTTATGCCCGAGTGCAAGCCACCATGCAGAAGTCGCCAAATTGATTTTATGAAATAGCTCGAATTTCGACTTGTTATTTTGTTGATAATAAAGCTCTTTTTTCAAAGAATATTTGTGTTTTGTTTGTTATACTCCATTAAGTCAAAATGATACTGCTAATCTTTACAGTACTGATATTCCTTTAATGCTTGGGTATCGAAACAACGTAACAACGACAAGATTTTAGTGGCATTTTAAGCAGAAAGCATGTGAATTCGCGAGTGTTCGAACGAATAAAGGTCGAAGGATCAGTCAACGGGGTTTGTTTCACTTTATCTTTATCTTTACCAATAAAAGGTGGAAGTAGATGATCTATGAAGTTATTATAGGAGTTATTTGTCGTGCATCCAATATAGCAGTTTCGGTTTTCTACCTTTTCTACGGCTAGCAAGAGTTTCTGTTTCTTGATAAAAACCACCATTACAAACATATGATGGAAATTAAGCTTGTTATAACAGGAAATATCTTTGAAAAAGATAAACGGCATATTTTTAATGCTGGTAATTATAATGTAAAACTGCTGGTGAAATAAATCAACGAACTAATGCGTTTCGGCACGGATAACAAAATTATATCATTTTGAATCATGTTTGGTGATAATAAGACTGCATTTGAATCAGGAATATGATTTTATTAATGTGTCATTTGAAAAAATACATCCACTTATTCAGCTTGCATTCAATCTTAACTTTGTTTCGTTTTTAACTGCATATCTGCATTATTTGACCAATCACATACTTCATCTTGACCAGTAACGCCACCTGTCGCGTCATGTCCGGGGCCAAAAGGGTTAGCTTCTCGTTGTGCCTTTTAAGTTTTACTTCCATGATGTCATGGTAGATAAAATCAGGTGTATCATACTTCGTCATTTACTGGTCAATACGTCACCTGTTGTAGATATCACTTTTAATACATATATAACATTGTTACACAAATTACAAAGTAAGACAACTTCATGACTCGTGCCCTGATCGGCCTCGAACTCACGATCTACGGCACTAAATCGCCTAGCCAGAAATACCCGCAGCTCCTAAAAGAACATTCATTTCAATGGCGCAGTGATGGTCGGCCCGATACCCTGACATGATCATAGTGACAAGTCGTTTTGGTTGGAAATCATTCAATCTGATTAAAATCAGCTGTTACATAGCTACGTTTACGCCTGGCCTAGTATATAGTAAAAGTAGCCATATAACACTAGCGGACCAGCGGATCAAATTACTGGACACCCCCCCCCCCAAAAAAAAAATCCTGGATCCGCGCCTGTATAACAGCTGATTTTAAGCAAATTTGAACCCACTAGGCCCACAGGATTTGTTTGTTTATTTGCTGTGGTTGTCTCGTGAACAGCAAAGCTCATTTTGATTGATATGGGGTCTCAACGCATTCAATCCAGAGCAATTTAGGATAAAGCGTCTTGCTCAACCACGACAGCACAGACTGGCCCGTTTCTCAGCTTCCCGAGAAAAATAAGCCGATACGGATCTAGGCCAGCAGGACCAATGGTAGATAGACAGTATAATGCTAATACTAAGTTATGATTGCTGGTAAATGATTTTGTTGGTTAATGGAGTTGTTGGTGTTTTTTAAAAAAAACCATTTAGGATTACAAAAGCCGATGTACATGTTCAGGCATCAACTACATGTAGTTTACTGTGGCCTACTGTGATTTTGATTTTTAACTTAATTCATACAGCAGAAGAAGAAAAACCCTTTATACCCTAAAATCAGAGACATATATACATGTGTATATATGTCTCTGCTAAGATGAATACGATTTACAACACCCTTCCCACAACTTTAACGCCCAAATCCCCTATGGTCCTGCAAAAAAAAAAAATAATAATAATAATAATAAAAAACTGTGAAGTAATAAGTCGTAACTGGAAAAATAAATTTGTTTTGTTTTTGTTTCTCATAATTATTGGTAAATATATTGGTGTATTAATGTAACAGAAAAAAAAAATCTACCAAAATCTTCGCCCTAATTGGTGTCAAGTAAATAAATATAATTACTTACTCGACCAACTTTGAAGTCTAATTTTCATTTAAATTATGACGTTGTATGAACATTTATTTCATGAAAACATCGATTTTTTTCTGGGAAGGTAATTGGATGATAAAACTTGTTCCAGATTTTTTATGTGGTTTCTGTCTAGGCAATTTTAATCGTATGTAATGTTTTCGCCTTAAGACTTCCGTCACAATTGTAGTATGATGTTACCAAAATTAATATTGTTTGAGCGATACGCATACATACATTGATATTAAAATGCTTTTACCCATCTTCTTGTCACTTTTTCAAAGTACATGCTGCAGAAGTAGGTATCATTCAATATTGACAAAATAACACCAAATCATCATAATTAGTCAAATTTGATGCTTAATTTTTGTATGTGAAATGTCATATGAAAATCAATTCAAATGCCATATTGTTAGAGGTTAAATAAAAACTCGTTTTACTATGGAGATAAGTTACTGATATTATCTACTCAAAGTTAAAATGCATTTCAAATGCATTTCAAAGAATGTTTTTTAAAAAAATCTTTTTTTTCTTGATATTCTAGAAGGCCTAAAAGACTTCTTCAAAAGATAACCTTTGGTAAAAACTGTTTTCCTATGTATTGTAGGAACCTCCATTCCAAGAACCAAACAATACAATCTATTGAGCTAGGAAATATTTTGACTGGGCCACAGAATATTCGCGCGGAACACAGATTAATACGAGAGTTATCTCTCTTTTAAGAAATCTTCAGTACCCGGAAGCTGCATTGTTTTCATCTCTACCACCCACCTGTAAATCTTAATGTCAAATCATGATTTTATTAACTGCTGATGCCAATCATGTGAATCAGTGATGCCTTGACTGATGACTTCCGTCAGTTCGGGGACAGGTGTAAGGATGGAGCACCGAGATGAAATTTCTAGAGCGTTGAACATCCCGAGGGAATATACCAGACGTATCTCCAAAACTAGGGTCGTCTGTTTGGTAAGTGAGATGCTGGATGCAATATTGATGATGATGCTTTTTATTTGACTGGTCGGTCTTGAGTTATCGGATGTATCACTGCCGTAGTTGAATCAAACAAGTATTTTGAAATAAAGTTGAATATTCATAATACTTATATTTGTTGATCCGTATCCGGTCACTGATTATAATCGGAGCTAAGGTTTTATTTTGTGATGCTGTACGTTGATTAAGTTGACAGATTTATTCATTAACAACATATTTTTTTAAAAAGAAAATTTATTATTTTCAAATAAGCTGTTAAGATTAATAAATATAATAAATATTGATAAACAACATAATTATATTGCAATATTTAAAATGTCGTATGCACAATATGCACAAATTACATTTGTAACTGGTTTATAAAATTTTAAGCCTGGATTTTGTTGAGGAAGATTTAATCAATGGGTTATATCGATGCCTTTGCAAGCAATGCTGAGTATAAATCCTGAATCCCTATACATGGGTGAAAATTTAAATCACTGCCTCCTCCAGGGATCAAACCCGGGATCTCAGGCTTAATTACTAGTCTTATGATAGAGCAAAAGAGAAGATCTCTCTAGCCAAGCAGTATATTGTGGTTAGTATTTACCAGGCTGGATGAAAGAACTTTGATCAAAACTTTAGTATGATCAATAAGCATATCAAAATTTAGAAATATGTTTTGACAAGTGTTTATTTTCTGAGTACAGGTGTCTGATGACTGGCTGCAGCTTGCTCTTCAGGGTAATGTTGACGGACACAAATGGGGGCATCTGTTGACAGTACCAGAGTGTGATCGTCTCCTTGCTCTGTCTACCGGCACGACACAACATCCATGGCTGAGAATATCTGTCAAAAGCATACTTAAATCTGATCAACTGATCGATTGGTAATTATGCAATATAGATTTGCGATTCAGACATAAAATAAATATAAAACTCAGGTTGTAAATGTTTTTAATAACATGTATATTTTATCTTGTACATCAGCTGAAACGAAAATTAATATTACATTGATACAAGGAAAACTACATACAGTAAGAACAGCCCTTCTTACCAATCAAGTTTTTGTTTTTAACAGCTAATACTTTCATGTTTTGTTTAGTTTATTCGTCTGGTCCCCGACCAGTGAAAGTGGGGGACTTTAGTTGCTTTTGCAATACCAATACCTAGCTTTTTTGCAGATGTTGCTTTGTAGTGGCAGAAAAGTTATTATTATAACTTATATTTTAACTTGCTTACCCAACAGAAAATTGACATAATACCATAGTGTAGTCCATTAGTACAGTTGCAATTATTCTCTTCGATTAAAAACATATCAAGTCATGATCAACTATAGTCATATGATAAAAGGTTGTTTGCATAAAGGCATATTAAGTTTGTCAAGGGCGCTTGATTTTGATGGCAACATACAACATAATGGAATGACAGGGTATTAAGATTAGTATCCATATCATTCACCTAGCTTAAGAAGTTGTTAGAGAATATTTTTCTGACAATTTTTTTGTTCTATTATTAGTCTATACAAAAGCTGCAGAAAAAAGACCTTCCAAGAAGTATCTAATCCTAGTTTAATTAATTGATTTGACAAACCTCCTTTGAATTCACAAGCTTGGTTAACAACATGCATGTACAGGTGTCAAAGAGATGCCAGCCTAAAGGTCCTCTTGTCTTATCTATTTTGCTCAATTTCATAGTTTCAACTTTTTTTTAGAAAAAAAGTTTCTTAAAATTTGTTTCATTGTGATTGTGTTTGTTGGTTTTGAAAAACTTACCAAACTTTGGCTTTAGGCCCCAGGATGAAGCCATGTATAACCCGGAGCTTGATGCCTCACTGCTCGGACATCTGTCAGAGACAAGTAAGGAAAACTTCCAGAACTTATGGAGATCTGCATATGAGCGTTACCATGGGGGCGAGGAGGACAAGATGACACACAGACAGACACAGGTAAGATGGGAAATAATAATAATGGTAAGAAATTTAGTACTTTTGCACTTGTTGGAAAAATATTTACTTAGATCAGACAAGAAACTTTCCAAACATACAAAAAATTGTGATGACTTTTTTGGTGATTTTTAGGTCACCTGAGACAAAGTCTCAAGTGACCTATTCTAATCCCCTTTTGTCCATCATCGTGCGTCGTCCGTCGTGCATCGTGCGTCCGTAAACAATTTACATTTTCGACTTATTCTCCAAAACCCCTAAACCAAATTCAATGAAATTTGGCAGGAAGCTTCTATGGCTAAAGGTCAACCAAAATTGTAAATTATATGGTCCCCACCCCCCATGGGCCTGAGGGGCGGGGCTAAAAATGGTCAAATTGACTAAAACTTCAAAAATCTTCTTCTTTACTCACAGATATGGTGGAATCAAACACTCTTCATGGATGGAAGGGTCTTAAGGTGCTTTACCAAAATTGTAAATTTCATGACCCAGGGGTCTCACGTTTGCTCCTGGGGAGGGGGTAAACTTTACTATAGTTTATATAGGGAAATAACATTTTTGACTTTTATTTGTTTTATTTCTATTGGAATTCATTCTAATTTGGTTGACATTATCAGCATGGGATGACAGTTTGATGGCATGCACATCTTGGCCCTGACTGACCCCCAAGGGCTGATGGGCGGGGCTAAAAATCGCCAAATTGACTGAAATTTCAAAAAAACTTCTTAATTCTCTACTCTCGGATAATATGGAATCAAATACACTCCATAGATGGCAGGGTCTGAAGGTGCTTTACCAAAATAGTGAATTTCATGACCCCGGGGTCTCAAGTTTGCCCCTGGGGAGGGGATAAACTTTACTATAGTTTATATAGGGAAATAACATTTTTGACTTTTATTTGTTTGATTTCTATTGGAATTCATTCTAATATGGTAAATATTGTCAGCATGGGATGACAGTTTGATGGCATGCACATGTTGACCCTGACTGACCCCCAGGGGCTGATGGGCGGGGCTAGAAAGGGCCAAATTGACTGAAATTTCAAAAATCTTCTCAAGACCGAAATAAGTTGGAATCAAATACTCTTTATAGTTGGAAGGGTCTTAAGATGCTTTACTAAAATTGTGAATTTCATGACCCTGGGGTCTCAAGTTTGCCCCTGGGGAAGGGGTAAACTTTACTATAGTTTATATAGGGAAATCACATTTTTGACTATAATTTGTTTGATTTCTATTGGAATTCATTCTAATTTGGTTAACATTATCAGCTTGGGATGACAACTTGAGGGTATGCACATGTTGGCCCTGATTGACCCGAAGGGGCTGATGGGCGGGGCTAAAAATGGTCAAATTGGCTGAAATTTCAAAAATCTTCTTCTCAAGACCGAAATAAGGTAGAATCAAATACATATGTACTCTTCATAGTTGGAAGGGTCTTAAGGTGCCCTACTAAAATTTATTAATTTAATGTCCCGGGGGTCATAAGTTTGCCCCTGGGGAGGGGTTAAATTTGACTATAGTTTATATAGGGAAAGTACATTTTTGACTGATTTGTTTGATTTCTATTGGAATTCATTCTAACTTGGTTAACATTTTCAGCATGGGATGGAAGTTTGTTAATATGCATATGTTGGCCCTGACTGACCCCTGAGGGCTGATGGGCGGGGCCAAAAAGGGTAAATTAAATTAACTGAAATATTTCAAATCTCAGGTGACCGTTAAGGCCCATGGGCCTCTTGTTTAAAATTCTGCTTGTTGTGCCAGGATTGCTAATGCTATATGTGTATGAATTGAAAAAATGATACACTGGTACTTTCTGTTTACCTTTAACTTCTATAAGTTAAAAATATATAACACATATAATGATCATCCACAGTTCTATACTTTGTTCTCTTGGTACTTCTGTTTACCTATTACTTCTATAAGACATTTATTAAATGTCTGGAGTTCTATAGTTTGCTCTCGAGTTACTTTCTGTTTACTTATAACTTCTATAAGACATACATGTATACTAAATATCCAGAGTTCTATACTTTTTTTTCTGTTGTAGTTTACGGAAGCAGTGAGACAATACCTCCAACAAATTCATCCCCACGCTTATAACAGTCTCAACAAACACAAAAACCACCAAGTGGATCCACCTTCAGACCGACTTACTGTGCCCTCAACTTTTCTCCAGAATACTGTTCCAATCTTAACCATAGTTGAAACAGATGTGTATTTTCACCTTATACAGCCATACTTTGCACAATCTCTTCATGATGTGGTGACTTTTAGTCCTTCAATATTTGAATCGTCTTTCAGCAAGCCTCTCTTTGTGTTGTACCAGATACTTCAGTCCATGAGAATGTTCCACAAGCACGGATTGTCAGCAGGCGATCTAAACATGAGGAATATTTTGATAGATCATAAGCTGTGGGTGTATCTTGCTAATGTACCGGTGGGACTTATATGTCCGAGTGCTGGGTCTGGTGGCTCTCAAGACTCGGACACCCTTAATACCCTGGAAAGTCAGCCGGCTACATTAGCTGGCCAGACTGGAGACCAGGTTATGACAGGTCCTTTACTTCAGAGACTTCGCAGTGAAAGTGACACTATGGTAGAGGATGCACGAAAATATTTACAGTCTAGTCAAAATTTGAAATTTGAAATTAAATATCTTCCTGATTTTGTAGAACAGTGGGTTAATAGGAAGATAAGTAATTTCAGATACCTAATGGTGCTAAACACACTAGCAGGAAGAAGAGCGGGTGATCCAAATCATCACCCAGTCTTGCCGTGGGTCATGGACTTTTCTGGCCCTGATTATGGCTTCCGTGATTTGAAAAAATCCAAATATAGACTAAACAAGGGAGATAATCAACTTGATTTGACGTATGAAGCATTTTCAGGTCTCTCGGATGATTCTCACATTCCTCATCATGTTTCTGATGTTTTATCGGACATAACATACTATGTATATAAAGCAAGACGCACACCAAAGTCCATTCTGTGCACACATGTAAGATCCCGGTGGGTTCCAAATGAGTATCCCAGTAGTATGCAAAGGATGCAAGAATGGACTCCAGATGAATGTATACCTGAATTCTTCACTGATCCTACCATTTTTACATCTATGCACGAGGACTTGCCTGACCTTGAGTTACCTCCCTGGAGCAAGACTGCGGAAGACTTCATCAGTAAACATATGGAGGTTCTAGAAAGTGAGCAGGTATCCAGCTGCCTCCATCACTGGGTTGATCTCACCTTTGGCTTCAAGGTACAACATCAATCTAGCCATGTTTGTTTTTGTACAGTGTATCCTTGTCAGTTAAATTGAGATCATTAGGTAATCCGTTTTTAAGATTCTGAAATATAGAAATCTCATATTAAGTGGCAATGAAATGTGTTAATGAATTTTGGCCAAGACGGTTTAGTTTAGTGTTGTTTCATGTCCTATCAGCATCTATGGTATTGAAGGACAGCCTCGAGCTCCCCTGTGTGCAAGATGCATGTGCGTGGTCAATGTGTGTGTTTTTGGAAGGCTGCTGTATATTCGTGCTTACTTTATAGTGTTGCAGGTCCCTACCCATCCCACCCTTTTACATAACATGCATACTGACAATGAGGGAACCAGTCGCCCCACTCTTTATATGCAGAGAGCTAAGCAAGGGCAGAAACTACAATTTTTATAGACTCTGGTATGTCTTGGCCAGGGAACAGAACTTAAAGCCTTCCTCAAAGGGGCGAATGCTCAACTAAAGGCCAAAAGTGAGGCAGTGTACATGTGTGCAGTTCCACTTTATTAGAGTTTATCACAGGGGCATGTAACAATGTTTCAGGGTGATCTAGTATACTCCACCCAAATATAGTATACTAGACTGCCCCAGAAATATTGTTACATGCCCCTGTGGAAATTATGTTTACATACGTAACATTGAGTGTATATATTGTGTATATTTTTCCATTCACAGCATTATTATGATCAGAGATCTTAAGAACACTCATTAAAAGTGTTCACTTATTTTTATAGCTGACAGGATTGGCTGCCGTGAAGTCGAAGAATGTGAACCTACAGTTGGTGGATGAGCATAAACATGTGACAAACAGGGGTGTTGTACAGTTGTTCAATGTGCCCCACCCTCACAGGATCCCAGTCTCCCAAAGGACCGGACACAAGCCTCCGAGGCTGCTGAAGAATATGCTGCCATCTCAGGTTAGGTGGATTATAGATATACTGACTGTAGTAGTGGTGATATAGATCTGTAATGTCTTTCTTTGTCAGTTGTGTATATACTGGCACAGTTGTATAATTGTGTAGTATTACACACTCCTACTGCATTGTCAGATGAGAATTATTGGCCTTAAACTTAAACATAGATGTTTATCCAGGCCTATTTCACTATCCATAAAGGGTATACCATAGTATTTCCCACAGGCTGTTTTTCCCTATAAATAAAAAATAAACCAATGCAAGAAAAAAAAAATGAGAAAATTTCCCAAAAATAGGGGGGAAAAGAAAGTAGGGGAAAAGAGAAATATCGATATGTTAAATTGAATAAAACTTACTTAATAAACAACTTAAACTCACAAATTAATTAATTACTTTAAGATCTTGTTTTTAGGATAAATTTTGATAATATTGTCTTTGTCAAGACTCCCATTTCAAAATTCCCCTTTTAAAAAGCATTTATTAGTGTTCCAAATTCCTGGCACCAATGTCATTGAAGTTGGCAGTTTGGAAGATTTTAGCTTCATATGAATATTGCTCCGACATCTTACTACACTAAATTTGGAAATAAGTGAGGTGTTTATGTCAGCTCATACCGAAGGTGATGATCAGCCGTGCATGACTACAATTAGCATAGTCTACCCTGTCATTGTAATGAAAACTGTGTGATATAATCATGATATTTGAGAAAAGCTTGATGTATTTCTTTGATATTTCTTATCAGATTGAGCAAATGTGTTTTTACTAAGTTTATCTCCGGCAATCAGCGTAGGAATTTTTTTTGAGCAAATGTGTTTTTACTAAGTTTATCTCCGGCAATCAGCGTAGGAAATTAATTTCAGGAATACAAATTACATAATATAATGTTTATACAATTCTGAATCTTAAATGTACAAATATTACATATCAGTTATCTCTACAATTCAGTTTCCGAAGTGTTCTATTTTGAAAATGTGTCCAAAATATCTTTACATGCTGAAGGAGGTCAACTACTGGTTAAAATGTAAAGTGTACAAATCTTCAAGATGTCTGTATCCGATTATTTATTTTTACAGATGCTGGGTGATCTGGTAGAGGATATAAGCTCAGGTGACAAAAGGTGAGTTATTTATTAATAACTAAATATAATATCAAAAATGGCAAACCTGTATGATTTGACCAGTTAATGATTTCTATGGAGCAGGCTTCATGATCACTATTCCTCAACTTCATTGCTTCGCTCAAAATTTTCCACAAGAAACTATTATTAAATTTAAGGAAAAATTCATAGTTAAGAAGTTTTCTTTATGTTCTGTTGTGCTTTCCCATGAAAAATGTTAAGTTTAGAATTTCACTTGAGTTAGGGAAATTGATGAAATCAAAACTAGTTATTGAAACTTCCGGTATCTCATTTCATATACAGTGTATGCTGAGATTGTCTAATGTGCTAAATTTTATTTAGGTCGTCTGGAACAAGTCAGACAGTCAATGCCCAGCGCCCTGAACTAGCCACCATCCGTCTTCCCAAGTCTTATGACCCAGTATCTGAGCTGGATCAGCTAGAGTCTCTGTACAGCTTCTCTAGTAGTACCATGAGGGAGCTACCACACTCCACCTGTGTAAAGGTGTGTGTCCTTACTCGTAATTTAGTTTGTGGTTGGAATTCTATATGATGTTCTCTTAATTACATTTAAGCAGTCGTGTGATGGTATATATTGATATACTGTATATCAAAAAACTAACAAAGCTTGAAGACAAACTTTATAGCGCTTTCATAGCTGTTGCTGCTCCGAACCAGCTGTGAAAGCGCTTGAAAGTTTGTCGTCAAGTTTTGTTTGTTTTTTGATGTATTCAACTCTACATTGACACAAACTTTTTTCTTACTATTATTACAAATGTATATTGTAAACAAAACTGTACTAAGGTCATCAGACTCTAATGGATAAAATAGCTTAGACAGTTTTCTCCTGAATAGATAACGGCCTACGTGTAAGGTCATAATATTTGGTCTGTAGTGTGTGGCAACTTTACAAGGTCACATGTTCAGATGCATTTAAATCTTTAAACATATTTTAGATTACCAAAATCAAATCAAATACATATGTACTAGTTGTATGGACTCTTAAGGAATGTTGTCATTCCTCTTGGCGAAGTAATGTTACTTTTTTTTTGTTCATTTTTCAGTATTTTTAATGAAAATATTTTTCATGATAATATTAAATGTTGGCCTTTTGTTATGTTGAAATTGGAAAATAATAAAAAATAAAAAATATAACTAAGATAAAAAGATTTTTGTAGACTGCTCCTTCCCCGGTGAATGGCTCCTCAAGTGTCCTGACACGTGACATGCAGGCCTTTGGCTGTCTAGTGTGTGAGATGTTCCTGGCATCCTCTCTCCACATGCAGCCCACAAAGACCTCCCTAACTCACCGATACAATGTCCTCAAGTCAACGTTTAGGGAAGGACATGACAGCTTTCCCAGGTACATTGTTGTAATTAGTGACAAATGGGATAGAATGTGTATTTGACCATTGATAAATACATGTATCACATTTTATGTATACTCCTTCTGATATGTTCTATACAACGTAATTGCCTAAATCATAATTTTAGAGAAATTATACCTCATTCTGAGATTTCTTCTTTGTTGCAATTGTAAATTCTGCATTGCCTGATGTAAGATGATAGATGTTTCATTTTCACATTGATAAATATCACATTTCATGTATGCTCCTTCTGATATGTTCTATACAACGTAATTGCCTAAATCATAATTTTAGAGAAATTATATCTCATTCTGAGATTTCTTCTTTT
>NW_022982695.1:0-20346 GCF_902652985.1 Pecten maximus
ATAAGTACCATTGCGGAAACAGTTGAACGTAGAAAACAGCTGGCTTATGTGATCATTGGGAGTGGAGGTAGTAAAGTGTGTGTTCACTCTTGGTTCTGTTAGGATTTCTCTATCCTGTCTTGGTGAACTATATTTGTTTAGCCAGGAATCAGGTTCCTAGGTTTTGTCCTGAACTCATGAAGGTCTGTTTTTGATGAAACTAGGTAAGGAAAGAGGAGAGTAGGATAATTTGCTCTTGGCTATTATGCTAGGTCAGAGAGACAACTGCTCACAGTCTATTTCTAGATGAATGTGCTAGAATTATTGTAATATATGGGCTAAGGATAAATGGCAGTAAGTGACATAACTCCGATAACAAGAACTTCCTCCAACGTTACACTGACAAGTGATTTACGAAATGTGCGTTTAGTCATTGCATTCGTAATTCGCGTCACGGTAAGTTCTGTGCTGAGGTGGCCGGCGCGATCGTAGACCAAGGCGTGTAGTCAGTAACGCACTTTTTGAATCTACTGGAACATGATGATAAGCTGTCATGTTTCCGTGGCTGACATAAAGCGGTTGTGTTTGCACTTAATTACCAGCCTTATATGCTATATATGCTGGCTTTTGGAAAGATCATTGTGGACCCCGTTCGGTTCGCCTCAATTTTACCGCTCAGATTGACATCTTAAAGCTATCGTTCACGAGCTGTACCTATGGACTGTTGTACGGTCTTTTCCCGAATGCTTCGGTTTTCCTCTGCATCCTCGGATGCCCGTGCCCGGTGACTCAAAATTACAACGGTTATATGACTAAGGAATTTCTTATGAACAAACAAATGAACAAACTAAATTAAAGATGTGATCAAAGTGCAAGCTGAATTCCGTCAAAGTAAACAAGATAAACACTTATATACAGAATATTTTCTGAGCTAACCCTGTGAATAAATTCAGCAAGATGGGACGATTTTACAATTTTTATTCAACAAAGAATCATTATTATCTAAATTTAAGCAATCACTTTAACCTTGTTTATGTTACAAGATCACTGAAGAGAGCCTTATTGATCTGGCTGTAATCGACAGCTGATAGATACATCCAAAAACCCAAACAAATTCTACCTATTTCAAGATAGCCACAGAACAGATTATATAACAACAATTTGACAACAAAAACACTCTATCCTAATCAACAGAAGTGAGTTAGTTGAGAGATTCATTAAATAAAATGTATTTGTATTCACTGAACACACATTTGGTACAAATAAGTTTGTTCCTGTTTAACAACAATGGTTAAAATAAAATGTTCATTGCAAATGTTTTCTTCGTTAATCCCGTTATTATGTTCATTATTATACAGATTGTCAAGACGGTTATTCCGGGTCCAAATGCAGGTTTCCATGTCCAGTAAACTGTGGAAGTAATGTATGTGAGAAGGATACTGGAGACTGTACAGGTTTGTATAGTAATTAGTTATTTAATGTGTGTGATATATCCGTAGTTGATGCAAACAACATCACACTGTACTATATAGCAATGAAATGTTCGTATTATAGGCAATAATCATATACAAACATCAATCAAGAAACGTTACATAACTACCTGCATCCATAGACAGAAACTATGTGAACAGGTGTGTCTAGTAATTGGTTGTATAATTGTAAAGTGTAATAGTCCGTTGTTTATGCAAGTTACACAATGTACATGACAATTGTGTTGATATAAACACTTTTAACGGGTACGTCAATTGTATAAATGTCGGTAAAAAGTAGGTATATACGGCAATGTCCATACTCAACCATCAATCCTTAAAGTTATATGACTGCCTGCGTTCACAGCTATATGATGTATTCCGGATACCCGAGCTAGGTTGCTGAACTGGAACGTGTAAAGAAAGATGTATGACCTGTTGCATAAACCATATATGTCGGAGTAATTAAGACTGCCATTTTGGCTAGAATTTTTCCAAACAAAATGTAAACTGACGATTAGAGATAACAAGATTAAATCCAAATTTGATTTAATGAGCTAATCTATTTGGCAACGCCTCAAATAGTAAAACAAATCTTTAAAAATACAATCCCACACATTGTTCCTTAAGATCGGACTACTTAACATATACAGTCAAATCTGCTCTAACGATCCCATGCATATAACGACTGCCTGTCTATAACGACCAATTTTAATATTCCCCTTGGACGGTCGTTATAGACAGGGTTGACTGTATATGGCTTTGGAGAACAAGGACAATAACCGGACCTGTCCTTAATTAGTATGGTGATTGCTGCCGATAGACAATAAATACACTTTACCTTCAAGACAACTTGGTCTTCTATTCTCATTCTTTATTTTTATAGAGCTTTGTGTAAATCAATCTTTTGTTCCTCTCCTTTATTGCCCCTTTCGGTATGATATCATCAGTTGTTATTATTACACGTACACAGTAGTTGATAATTCACCCTTTAGAAACCCGTATCAACAGATTTTTATTCATGAGCATACGAAACACCTGCATGGAAATTTGAGTAATCACTCATTTGGTAAGCTTTATTAACTACGTTTAAAAAAAAGGTTTGGTTTGGTTTGGTTTATTTTGTTTAACGTCCTATTAACAGCTAAGGTCATTTAAGGACGGCCTCCCGTGCGTGCGACATGCATGCGTGTGGCGAGTGCGTATGTGTGTTTTGGGAGGCTGCGGTATGTTCGTGTTAAGTCTCCTTGTGATAGGCCGGAACTTTTGCCGATTTATAGTGCTACCTCACTGAAGCATACTGCCGAAGACACCCAGCAGCACACCTCACCCGGTCACATTATACTGACAACGTGCTAACCAGTCGTCCCACTCCAAGTATGCTGAGCGCTAAGCAAGAGTAGCAACTACCATTTTTAAAGACTCTGGTATGTCTCGGCAAGGGGACAGAACCCAAAGCCTTCCTCACATGAGCGAACGCTCAACTAAAGGCCAAAAGTGAGGCATTGTCAAGGGAGACATTAGGAAGAAGACAGCTGTTAAGAAAGAAGAGAAAAGATAAGATCCCAAATTTAGTCGCCTCTTACGATCATGCAATGGGGGCAGCAGGTACAATTCTTACGCCCTACCTGCAGGGCCGTTAAAAAGAAGTACTTACTTGTCTATAATATTATCATTGATACTGATCTAAAATATTTATTAAATTTCATTATCGATATTACCTGTCTAAGAGTCCACTCATATTCATTCGTTCGTGTTCTTATACCGTTGTGAAATACCGCTGACTTCTCAAATTTCTGGAAGTCGTTTGTTTACGGAAACTCCTTAGAGACATTTTAGTTATGGCATATTTATTTATTACTTTATCTCTTCTGTTCGCTTTTTTATTACTTATCACAAACCTGATGCTAAAATCATATCGCTGCATTACTGATATTTCATATAAAGAAATCAAATCCATCGGTCTGTGTTTATGTGTCGTTGTGGAGTACCGTTGAGTACTCACATGTCTGGAATATATAACAACAATTTGACAACAAAAACACTCTATCCTAATCAACAGAAGTGAGTTAGTTGAGAGATTCATTAAATAAAATGTATTTGTATTCACCGAACACACATTTGGTACAAATTAGTTTGTTCCTGTTTAACAACAATGAGAGATATGATGTTTCTATGGCTTATGTTTGGCAACCTGCCAAATTTTTTATATGGCGCCAAATGGCGCCATTTTAAATATTTGGCAGGTTGCCAAACATAAGCCATAGGAAACATGACTTCTCTCTCACTGTATTTCATTCTATTTTTAGCCCTTACATTCTATTTTTAGCCATTTCATTCTATGTTAAGCCTAATACTGACCATTTCTAATACTTACCTAGACTGACCATTTCTAAATACTTACCTTTTTACTTTGAGAATGCTTTTGCAGGAAGTCCAGGTGAGAAGTTTAGCTGAGAAGTCTTTGGTTGAGATGTCTGGATGATTACCAAAAAACATTGGAACCCAATTCAACTGAGTTCTGATTTTTTAACAGAAACCCAAGCCAAATGACCCTGATGTTTTTTTTTTTTTCTTAAATATGTGTAAACCGCCAAACTTTCCAGAATGAGGCTGTGAAGAATTCAACATGGCAGCTTCCATGTGTTTACATTACCTCAGGATGTTTATGGGTTTTAACATTATAAAATATAGCAGGTAAGTTGTGTTTTTAATCTTTTTGATCTGATCAAAGAATATTTATTTTAAATGTATGAGTATATTATAGAATGAAGCTGTTTTTATCATGATTTACGGAGATTGATTTGTTGGTGCTCAAGTTATTGACTCAGTGTTACGGAGGTCATTTTTTGCAGATTACAGTAGATTTAGATGGTTTGTATTGTAAAATGGAATCATCTCAGTTCAAAATTATCATTATGAATTGATGTCTTCATAACAGTAGTAAAATAAAGGTTTTGTTTTGTTGCTAGAACTAAAAATACTACCATGGTAAAATGCTTTCACTTTCTATTCCCGGAACTGTGACGTCACAGCCATAACTGTCTTGAGTTGTACGGAGGTCATTTTCCGTAAATTACAATAGATTTAGATAGTTTGTATTGTAAAATGGAATCATGTCAGTTCAAAATAATCATTCTGAGTTGATGTCTTCATAACAGTAGTAAAATAAAGGTTTTGTTTTGTTGCTAGAACTAAAAATACTACCATGGTAAAATGCTTTCACTTTCTATTCTCGGAACTTTCTAGACAGTGTGACGTCACATCCATAACTGTCTGAAGTTGTACGGAGGTCATTTTCCGTAAATTACAATATATTTAGATGGTTTTTATTGTAAAATGGAATCATGTCAGTTCAAAATAATCATTCTAAAACTGTGTCTTTTTAACATGGTGTTTTAACATGCTAACATGTTGTTTTAACATGCTGATTTGCTGTTTTGACATGTTTATATGGTGTTTTTAGCATATTAACATGCTGTTTTAAATTCATGATTTTGTCATGTTTTGTCATGTTTTGTCATTTTTGTCATGATTTGTCATGATGTTGTCATTATTTGTCATTATTTGTCATGTTTTGTCATGATTTTGTCATTTTTGTCATGTTTTGTCATGATTTGTCATGATTTTGTCATTATTTGTCATTTTTGTCATGTTTTGTCATGATTTGTCATGATTTTGTCATTATTTGTCATGATTTTGTCATGTTTTGTCATGATGTTGTCATTATTTGTCATGTTTTGTCATGATTTTGTCATGTTTTGTCATGATTTTGTCATTTTTGTCATGTTTTGTCATGTTTTGTCATGATTTTGTCATTTTTGTCATGATGTTGTCATTATTTGTCATGTTTTGTCATTATTTGTCATGTTTTGTCATGATTTTGTCATGATTTTGTCATGTTTTGTCATGATTTTGTCATTAATTGTCATGTTTTGTCATGATTTTGTCATGATTTTGTCATGTTTTGTCATGTTTGTCATGTTTTGTCATGTTTGTCATTATTTTGTCATGTTTTGTCATGATTTTGTCATTAATTGTCATGTTTTGTCATGATTTTGTCATGTTTTGTCATGTTTTGTCATGATTTTGTCATTATTTGTCATGATTTTGTCATTATTTGTCATGTATTGTCATGATTTTGTCATGTTTTGTCATGATTTGGTCATTATTTTGTCATGTTTTGTCATGATTTTGTCATGTTTTGTCATGATTTTGTCATTTTTGTCATGTTTTGTCATTTTTGTCATGTTTTGTCATGATTCTATCATTAATTTTCTGAGAGGACAGACATTCTTCAGTTACAGCTTTCTTGGAGATTGGAATCAATTCAATAGAATTATAATTGAAAAAAATAACGTAATTCATACTTTGTTTTTTTTTCTTTTATTATATTCACAAACGTATATACAAACAATGATTTCTTAATTAAACAATCAATATTTTTATAAGATATGGATTGCAATACATACAGTCATTACACAAAACCTGCAATTAATAACAATGTATACTCATTACTATTATAACAAGTAACGTTCAAGATGATGAACGAAATCATCTACAATGTAAGTATTGGCATGCCATTCTGATTGAAGATATTTGGTGATGTCATTCATGGTCATTCCCATCTCTCGGTGAACCAAGTAATATATACAATGTTGACCACACACTAGAGAGTTCAAATGCTGTACTGCAACGGGATTATAAATCCATGTTTTACATTGCCGGTTTAAGAAATTGATAAAATCTAAATGAAAGGGAGACAATCCATAAGGATCATAATATTCTCCACGTCTTTTTTCATCTATATACATAGCAATCCAATGTTGCCCTTGTTTATTATCTGGGTCAGTATTACAAACCATGAAACTAGGAACACTTAAAGGACATGAAGGTAATGTATTTCTAGCATACACCCCTGCAAAATGAGGAGAAACGGCTTGTAGGATCAGTTCTATTTCTAAAGTATTCATCATGCACTATAATCAAAAAGAATTTGTCTGTTACGATCTATTTCTATGATATTGTCAAATTCAGCATACACCACAACGTTGATGGTATTGGGTAGGGCTGTTCCGAAATGCACTTCCAAAGACAAGTTTCCCTTTTTTATAAGATGAAATGTGCCCACTTCTGAAAGGTCAGGTGTCAGATCAAATCCAAACAGGGTAAAACCAGTGCCATATTCATCCTTTGAGATGTTATTACCCTCGTCACGAAACGTTTTGCCGGTAGTGTTAAACAGACCCATGTAGCTTCTTACGTAATGTTTCTGAGTGAAATTTGGCTGCAAAGGCTTGGTGGGGACTTGTTTGCCATCCACGTTCAGGACAACAAAATTAATATCAAAATCTTTAAAATGAAAAGGATTCTTGGTGATGAGTCCACTATAGGCATCACTGTCCACACATCCGATGACCAATCTCTTAGGCATTTGTCCTAGAAACAGATTATCCTTTACAAAATTGTGATTTCCTCTTGGAACAGAAAATACTTTCATTGCAATTCTTCTGATTGGGTATTTGGCAGGTGATATTTCCAGGGCTTTTGCATGGGCCAGTCTCACCGATGGACTCAGTCTAACTTTTCTCACGTTTAGATAGATGTCCTTGATGACAACTTTGAATTCTTTGTCTTCTCCCATCAAACAGAAAACATCTTTACTTCTGGTTAACGTTATTTTCATGTTCACATTATTGACAAGATATCTTTCCTGGGCAAATAGGTCAGAATGGAGTCTTCCCATCATTTCCACAGATCTACTGGTTGCTGTTGACAATTTCCTCTTGATGTAGCCATGATTATCGTTTCCTGCAGTGTCCATTTGCGCAGCTGTATCCTTATACCACATTCCACTGGTCAACTGAGATTCTTTGGCTGCAGGACCATAGCTGAGTAGCGTTTCCAGGTAAGCTCTGAATGGATACATATTGTTGGGTGACGAGACTAGTTTTTCATTGAGACAGACGCTGACATCCCCGAAGAGTGAATGTAACCAAAGATTAACAGGTGCAACGTTCTCATCGGTAAGGTTGGTGCTATCATTATTGAGGATCTGTGCTTTCACGTAGAGGGAAGTAATTGCTAGATCCAAGTAATCATCTCCAGCTCCTGATACGTCAAAGACATAAGGGCCACCATCATTGACAGATGTGACCGTTCCGATTTGATGCCAGTATCCATCTTCTACACTGGTTTGAGTGGGTGGTGTATCGAATAAATCTAATTCTGACTGGACACATTCACAGGAGTTCTGATGAACTAAAGACATCTTTCAACGCCACTCTGTATAAACTACACACACACGTATATATATGCCTTTTTTGGGGGGGAATCATGCATCAAAGATATCTTTTGCTCTATGCTGATTGGATGATTGTTTTCTTTTCCTTTTTCTCCTTCCAGGTGGCCTTAGGTCTTGCAAAGCTTTACGCTTAAGCTGATCTCTAGCTTCGATGGCACGTTTTCTTGCAGCATTTTTGATGTTTTCCCCCTTTAGCAAATCACTAGTCAATTTCATGCCAGAATCAATTGCTTGTTTTCCTACAAGTCTCACTCCTTTCTTCACAATTGGAGCGATGCTCTTCATTCCAGAATGAAGTAAAGGCTTAATGGTTTTGAATAAACCTCTAAACAGACCTCCTATACCATGACCTCTCTGCATTCTCGTTCCTCTGAAGACATTTCCACTACCACCTCCCCCAGCTTGATTCAAGTAATACCTATCAAATAGGTTTCTATTACATTGGTGAGCAGCTTTCATATCGATTGCTTTTCTTCAGTTTGAGCCTAATAATACTTTCTTATATAGACCTATTAGTTCTGATAAATTGAACCTAAAGAATGCCTCTTAAAATGTAAGGTGACGACAACTTTTCCTCTCTCAAATGGAATGGGTTTGCCTGTATCGTCTCTCAACATTATTTCTATTTCTTGAAATTGACGTTGTTGTAACGGTACATAATGAATTGGTTGGAATTCTTTACTGATGGCATGTCCTGGCATATCCTCAATTGGAACTATTCTGACAAGTGGAACCCTGGAATCACCCACCATCTGTGGTTCAACCAAAGGACAGTAGACATAAATGGAATAGAAACCTTGACGAACGTCAGCCATGTTCCTGCCAGTGTGTTTTCCTTCAGAAAACCGTGAATACTCAAATCCTAATAATTTTGTCAGCATAGGACTGAGATTTAAACGTAAGCCAGTAGATATAGTCAAAGTTACCCTCTGATCAATTTCATCGGTAGAAATCTTGAACATATCTCCATGTGATACCATTGTTTTGGCCCCCCATATGTATTCTAAAACATTGAGCACATTGGGATAATAACCTGGTTTAACGTAAAGTTTTAATGCAGCTCCGGGATCAAATTCAACATTAGCAACATTGTCACTGCCACCAACGATCATCTCCAACCACAATTCACCTTCACGTACGTTGAACCAAGAGTGAGGATATTGAATTTCAGCTAGACCCATCTCCCAAGAACCTTTGAGATCTAGAGGTTGGGGCAAACGTGTCTTGTAAGTTGTTAATGTATTGTCTTGAAAGTACTCCATTGAACTATTACTAGGAAGGGTTATGTAAAACATCTTTCTTTTTCAGAGTAGGACTAGGTATTAGATAGCCAATACCACTGCTCAACAAAGAAACCCACAGAGACTCTAGTGGATGACCTATGCTCAGATGATAGATGCTACAGCAGATGATGATATAGATGATGCACACTTGACAAAAGAAAACAATTTCTTCTCTTGGCAGTTTGGTACCAAACAACAACCACTTAGAGGTTACACTGGTATTGTCAGTCATTTTATTATGATTTGACTGGAGTGTTTCGATGACTTTTATACTTTTCCGGGCTCTAATCTGTAGGCTTAAATTTTTTCCATTTCTTTAGCATGTCTGAAACCGGTTTTCTAGGTAACGTTGATCGTGAAGTGGGTGTAGAAAAAGTGTTGTAGCCACTCTCATCACTGTATTCCTTCCAATCCATTTGTGTTGGAGATAGGAGGGTGTTCTCAGATGTAGTCAAAGGGGTAGCTCCAGATGGTATCGGTGTATGAAAATCTTGATATGTAGCCAAAGGGGTAACATGAGATGGTGTATGAGTAGATTGAGATGTAGCCAATGGGGTCACTGGAGATGGCATCATAGATGTAAGAGTGGCTGGAGGTCTAGCCAAAGACATTTCTCCAGATGGTATAGTCTCTCTTATCGTTGGTAAAGGAGTAGAGGCAACAGTTTGCATTTTATCCAAATATTCTTTATTACTTATCCAGTTCTGAGGGACATTCAGATCCCTTAAAGCTGTTAGAAAGGTATTCATCCCCTGAGGATTGACGTGTTTCAGAGACCTTTGACGTGTAGCGTTGCCCACTAAATCCACTAGATTAGAACCTGAAATCACCGGGGCACCTTTATATCCAAATTCTCCTTTGTCGTTCCACTGAACTACCTGTTTTAATCTATCCATCAACATTTCTGTCTTAGATTGAGCAGTTTTTGGTACACTCTGCAAAACAAGTTTACGTGTGAGGTCTTCTTTGGGAAAATTTTCGAGGGTAGTGACTACCTTGGGTGTTAAACCATCCTGTTTGTATTGTTGATGTCTAGAAAGGTATTTTCTTAAATCCTGATCATACAAAGTCATTTTTTCGTCAAGTGGAAGATCTTCACGTTGCAAAGTACTTGCCATTTCCCCCTCAATTTGGTGAAGGGATTTCACGAAAGAGTCTACAGGAGGCTTAGGTCTGAAGTTGGTGACGGGACCTTGTACGTCCAGTATCTTTTTTTTCATCTTTTAAATAGACCGGACAGGACTTGTGTTGCCAAGGGTAGTAAGATGGATGTGATGGCAGGTAAAAATCCTCCTTGTTGAATGATACGTTTTTTAGTTTTGAACGGAGATTTCAATAATTGTCTACACTTTTGTTTGTGACGGGACAATCGTTTCTTTTGCTTTGGTGTCAAAGGCAAACGACCCTGTAGAATGTTTTGTATGCACTCACATAAACAGTATATGAAACTTTTACTGGCCTTTTCCAGGATGGCTTTGCGTATGGAAGGTTCGGCTTGGCAAAAATACTCCAAGTCTTTACAATGTTTCTCCAGATATGAAGACATCTTCGTCAAACAACATCTACCGTCCATGAAGCATATATATATACGTTTTTATGGGACATACACAAACTGATACTCTCCAGGAAATACACATGTACGTAATCTGAGATCTGAAGGAGTGTTTTGTTTCAAATCTACCAACAGATATCCATGAGGATGAAGAGTAGCATTCTTGTAGGCTTCCATCAGTAAAGTTTTACCGGGAAACATCTGCTGAGACAAACACCTGACCTGTGACGAATCTCTAGGATTTTTCATCAAAACAATGTAATGAGTATTCAAACTGATGTCTCTATGTTTTTTACTCTGACAAAATAAATTCTGAACTATATACATGACGCTGATGTTGCAATGATGACTCTTCTTGGTGAATAATGACGTCACGTCAGAGTTAACTTCAGACATCAAATCATCTATCACTATCAAATTATTCACAGACGTGTCTAGTTCCATTAGATCAGGTAAACCTTCATGAAACTCTACTTTGTCAATGAAACCATAGATCGTTTGATATTCTCCATAACACCACAGGATTTTATCCGGTATGGGAGTCATCATCTGTTGAATGTTGTCTATAAACCTCTTCATAAACGTTGTTTTTCCACTTCCTGTGGGACCTGCTATCATACAGGTAAAGGGATGTTTCCAGGGCAAGAAATGTCCTCTAGGTACTGGGGGTAACATGTGTTCAGGTACATTAACTATATCAAATTCCTCCCGAGAGGTAATTTTGCCTGATGATGAGCACGGTATTTCACGTAGATCTTTGAAATGTTTTCTTCTGATATGTTGTTCCAGAGAGTTTTTCAACGTGTACATTTTTGAACAAAATTGACACACGTAAGCCATGGTTTTCTTTATTTTGGTGTTTTTTTCAGCTTATTTATAGTTTTTGTGGGCACTTCAATGTCATCATAATCTATCCAGGAATCAAATTTTTTTGGGCCATCCTAACCATCTAATCAACGCTAATTTCTTTCCTTTGACTCTCTTAACTTTTAAGACTTCTTCTATTTTCCACTTCGTTTCTTTTGATTTGTAGACCTTTTGTAATTCTTGAGCGTAGAAAACCCCTTCTATCTGTTCACCCATCATATCTTTGACTTTATAAACCGGAACACTTCCTCTGTAATATCTGTGAGAGACTATGAATAGTTCATCTGTCCATTTCTGATGCCACCCCCGACGGAATTCACGGACTTTGTAACTCAGCCTCACTTGATCTCCTTTTTTGAATTTGTGTGGCATCTTTTTCTTGGGAGGTTCATGGTCTCTTTTCGAAAAGATGATGTTTTGTGTGTCATTGTCTACATCCTTGGGTGCAAATCCATACAGACCAGAGTGTGTTCTACTGTTGTAATTTCTAATGATGTCAGGTAACACATCGACAAAGGTAAACGTTTGATTGGAATGCAAGTATCTGTACAAAATATTTTTCAACTTCCCTATAAATGATTCAGCAAATGCAGCTTTATGAGCACTGTGACTTGCAATGTGTGTGACCCCAATGGCTTTGCAATGCTTTTGAAATGCGTTGTTTAAGAATTCTTTTCCATGATCTGATCTGACGATGATGGGCTGACGTTCTGCAAATATTTTTTTGAAAGCCTCCAACACTGTGGTAGCCTTCTTGTTTTTAAGGCGGAGTACCCAAGCATACCGTGAAAAATGATCCACAACAACCAGTAAGAACGTGATGCCGTCATTATAGTCTTTGATATTGGAGACATCTGCTAAATCAGCATCCCACATGTAATCCACACTGACCAAAGGAGTTTTGACTTTTGGTGTTTTGTGTCTAACTTGTCTTCTTACACTATAAGGATCTTGATTCTGCAACCAAGCAGTGACCTGTGATAGACTTATCTTCAGTTTGCCTTTCTTTTTTATACCCTCATACAACCTCTTGGGGCCAGTGAATCCCAACACATGTTTTGGATCATACCATATCTTCTTCAGAACATCTTTCTGCTTTTTTGACAACATTTTTCCTTATTCATATATTCATTACAACTCCTTTTATACCTTTTCATGTGCTGCTAACAGTTCAAATTGTTTAAGAAATGAATCGGTTCTTTGCACTTCACATAAATCTTTGGTAAATATTTCACAAACTAATTTTCCACGTAAACATATACGGTCTACATCATTTATCACTTCCCAATAATCATTTTTTGTTTTGATGCACATTATCAATGTTATCCAGCTTTTGCTTTTTCTCAGTTTCCACCTCAGGTAAAATTTGATTGGCGACCGAATGATTTTTAACATGGTGTATGCTGAAGTTGACAACATCATAGAAATGATACATGTTTCCCGTACGATGATTCCTTTTATACACTTGTTGGCAACTGTTTTCTTTATTCCAAAAATAGATTTGACTTCACTTCACCTTTCAAAACGTCAGGGTCATGTGAATTCTTGCATTTCAATCAGAATTATATTGAATTGATTCCAATCTCCAAGAAAGCTGTAACTGAAGAATGTCAGGCCTCTCAGAAAATTAATGATAGAATCATGACAAAACATGACAAATAATGACAAAATCATGACAAAAATGACAAAATCATGACAAAACATGACAAAATCATGACAAAACATGACAAAATAATGACCAAATCATGACAAAACATGACAAAATCATGACAATACATGACAAATAATGACAAAATCATGACAAATAATGACAAAATCATGACAAAATCATGACAAAACATGACAAAATCATGACAAAACATGACAATTAATGACAAAATCATGACAAAACATGACAAAATAATGACAAAATCATGACAAAACATGACAAACATGACAAAACATGACAAAAATGACAAAATCATGACAAAACATGACAATTAATGACAAAATCATGACAAAACATGACAAAATCATGACAAAATCATGACAAAACATGACAAATAATGACAAAACATGACAAATAATGACAACATCATGACAAAAATGACAAAATCATGACAAAACATGACAAAACATGACAAAAATGACAAAATCATGACAAAACATGACAAAATCATGACAAAACATGACAAATAATGACAACATCATGACAAAACATGACAAAATCATGACAAATAATGACAAAATCATGACAAAACATGACAAAAATGACAAATCATGACAAAATCATGACAAATCATGACAAAACATGACAAAAATGACAAAATCATGACAAAACATGACAAAACATGACAAATAATGACAACATCATGACAAATCATGACAAAACATGACAAAACATGACAAAATCATGAATTTAAAACAGCATGTTAATATGCTAAAAACACCATATAAACATGTCAAAACAGCAAATCAGCATGTTAAAACAACATGTTAGCATGTTAAAACACCATGTTAAAAAGACACAGTTTTAGAATGATTATTTTGAACTGACATGATTCCATTTTACAATAAAAACCATCTAAATATATTGTAATTTACGGAAAATGACCTCCGTACAACTTCAGACAGTTATGGATGTGACGTCACACTGTCTAGAAAGTTCCGAGAATAGAAAGTGAAAGCAGTTAATCATGGTAGTTTTCTAGCAACAAAACAAAACCTTTATTTTACTACTGTTATGAAGACATCAACTCAGAATGATTATTTTGAACTGACATGATTCCATTTTACAATACAAACTATCTAAATCTATTGTAATTTACGGAAAATGACCTCCGTACAACTTCAGACAGTTATGGATGTGACGTCACACTGTCTAGAAAGTGAAAGCATTTTACCATGGTAGTATTTTTAGTTCTAGCAACAAAACAAAACCTTTATTTTACTACTGTTATGAAGACATCAATTCATAATGATTATTTTGAACTGAGATGATTCCATTTTACAATACAAACCATCTAAATCTACTGTAATCTGCAAAAAATGACCTCCGTAACACTGAGTCAATAACTTGAGCACCAACAAATCAATCTCCGTAAATCATGATAAAAACAGCTTCATTCTATAATATACTCATACATTTAAAATAAATATTCTTTGATCATATCAAAAAGATTAAAAACACAACTTACCTGCTATATTTTATAATGTTAAAACCCATAAACATCCTGAGGTAATGTAAACACATGGAAGCTGCCATGTTGAATTCTTCACAGCCTCATTCTGGAAAGTTTGGCGGTTTACACATATTTAAAAAAAAACAAAACATCAGGGTCATTTGTCTTGGGTTTCTGTTAAAAAATCAGAACTCGGTTGAATTGGGCTCCAATGTTTTTTGGTAATCATCCAGACATCTCAACCAAAGACTTCTCAGCTAAACTTCTCACCTGGACTTCCTGCAAAAACATTCTCAAAGTAAAACGGTAAGTATTTAGAAATGGTCAGTCTAGGTAAGTATTAAAAATGGTCAGTCTAGGTAAGTATTAGAAATGGTCAGTATTAAGCTTAACATAGAATGAAATGGCTAAAAATAGAATGTAAGGGGTAAAAATAGAATGTAAGGGCTAAAAATAGAATGAAATACAGTGAGAGAGAAGTGATGTTTCCTATGGCTTATGTTTGGCAACCTGCCAAATATTTAAAATGGCGCCATTTGGCGCCATTTTAAAAATTTGGCAGGGTGCCAAACATAAGCCATAGAAACATCATATCTCTCAACAATTGTTAAAATAAAATGTTCATTGCAAATGTTTTCTTCGTTAATCCCGTTATTATGTTCATTATTATACAGATTGTCAAGACGGTTATTCCGGGTCCAAATGCAGGTTTCCATGTCCAGTAAACTGTGGAAGTAATGTATGTGAGAAGGATACTGGAGACTGTACAGGTTTGTATAGTAATTAGTTATTTAATGTGTGTGATATATCCGTAGTTGATGCAAACAACATCACACTGTACTATATAGCAATGAAATGTTCGTATTATAGGCAATAATCATATACAAACATCAATCAAGAAACGTTACATAACTACCTGCATCCATAGACAGAAACTATGTGAACAGGTGTGTCTAGTAATTGGTTGTATAATTGTAAAGTGTAATAGTCCGTTGTTTATGCAAGTTACATGACAATTGTGTTGATATAAACACTTTTAACGGGTACGTCAATTGTATAAATGTCGGTAAAAAGTAGGTATATACGGCAATGTCCATACTCAACCATCAATCCTTAAAGTTATATGACTGCCTGCGTTCACAGCTATATGATGTATTCCGGATACCCGAGCTAGGTTGCTGAACTGGAACGTGTAAAGAAAGATGTATGACCTGTTGCATAAACCATATATGTCGGAGTAATTAAGACTGCCATTTTGGCTAGAATTTTTCCAAACAAAATGTAAACTGACGATTAGAGATAACAAGATTAAATCCAAATTTGATTTAATGAGCTAATCTATTTGGCAACGCCTCAAATAGTAAAACAAATCTTTAAAAATACAATCCCACACATTGTTCCTTAAGATCGGACTACTTAACATATACAGTCAAATCTGCTCGAACGATCCCATGCATATAACGACTGCCTGTCTATAACGACCAATTTTAATATTCCCCTTGGACGGTCGTTATAGACAGGGTTGACTGTATATGGCTTTGGAGAACAAGGAAATAACCGGACCTGTCCTTAATTACTATGGTGATTGCTGCCGATAGACAATAAATACACTTTACCTTCAAGACAACTTGGTCTTCTATTCTCATTCTTTATTTTTATAGAGCTTTGTGTAAATCAATCTTTTGTTCCTCTTCTTTATTGCCCCTTTCGGTATGATATCATCAGTTGTTATTATTACACGTACACAGTAGTTGATAATTCACCCTTTAGAAACCCGTATCAACAGATTTTTATTCATGAGCATACGAAACACCTGCATGGAAATTTGAGTAATCACTCATTTGGTAAGCTTTATTAACTACGTTTAAAAAAAAAGTTTGGTTTGGTTTGGTTTATTTTGTTTAACGTCCTATTAACAGCTAAGGTCATTTAAGGACGGCCTCCCGTGCGTGCGACATGCATGCGTGTGGCGAGTGCGTATGTGTGTTTTGGGAGGCTGCGGTATGTTCGTGTTAAGTCTACTTGTGATAGGCCGGAACTTTTGCCGATTTATAGTGCTACCTCACTGAAGCATACTGCCGAAGACACCCAGCAGCACACCTCACCCGGTCACATTATACTGACAACGTGCTAACCAGTCGTCCCACTCCAAGTATGCTGAGCGCTAAGCAAGAGTAGCAACTACCATTTTTAAAGACTCTGGTATGTCTCGGCAAGGGGACAGAACCCAAAGCCTTCCTCACAGGAGCGAACGCTCAACTAAAGGCCAAAAGTGAGGCATTGTCAAGGGAGACATTAGGAAGAAGACAGCTGTTAAGAAAGAAGAGAAAAGATAAGATCCCAAATTTAGTCGCCTCTTACGATCATGCAATGGGGGCAGCAGGTACAATTCTTACGCCCTACCTGCAGGGCCGTTAAAAAGAAGTACTTACTTGTCTATAATATTATCATTGATACTGATGTAAAATATTTATTAAATTTCATTATTGATATTACCTGTCTAAGAGTCCACTCAAATTCATTCGTTCGTGTTCTTATACCGTTGTGAAATACCGCTGACTTCTCAAATTTCTGGAAGTCGCTTGTTTACGGAAACTCCTTAGAGACATTTTAGTTATGACATATTTTTTTATTACTTTATCTCTGCTATTCGCCTTTTTATTACTTATCACAAAGCTGATGCTAAAAATATATCGCTGCATTACTGATATTTCATATAAAGAAATCAAATCCATCGGTCTGTGTTTATGTGTCGTTATGGAGTACCGTTGAGTACTCACATGTCTGGAATACATAACAACAATTTGACAACAAAACACTCTATCCTAATCAACAGAAGTGAGTTAGTTGAGAGATTCATTAAATAAAATGTATTTGTATTCACTGAACACACATTTGGTACAAATTAGTTTGTTCCTGTTTAACAACAATTGATAAAATAAAATGTTCATTGCAAATGTTTTCTTCGTTAATCCCGTTATTATGTTCATTATTCTACAGATTGTCAAGACGGTTATTACGGGTCCAAATGCAGGTTTCCATGTCCAGTAAACTGTGGAAGTAATGTATGTGAGAAGAATTATGGGGACTGTGCAGGTTTGTATAGTAATTAGTTATTTAATGTGTGTGATATATCCGTAGTTGATGCAAACAACATCACACTTTGTACTATATAGCAATGAAATGTTCGTATTATAGGCAATACTCATATATAAAACATCAATCAAGAAACGTTACATAACTACCTGCATCCATAGACAGACACTATGTGAACAGGTGTGTCTAGTAATTGGTTGTATAATTGTAAAGTGTAATAGTCCGTTGTTTATGCAAGTTACATGACAATTGTGTTGATATAAACACTTTTAACGGGTACGTCAATTGTATAAATGTCGGTAAAAAGTAGGTATATACGGCAATGTCCATACTCAACCATCAATCCTTAAAGTTATATGACTGCCTGCGTTCACAGCTATATGATGTATTCCGGATACCCGAGCTAGGTTGCTGAACTGGAACGTGTAAAGAAAGATGTATGACCTGTTGCATAAACCATATATGTCGGAGTAATTAAGACTGCCATTTTGACTAGAATTTTTCCAAACAAAATGTAAACTGACGATTAGAGATAACAAGATTAAATCCAAATTTGATTTAATGAGCTAATCTATTTGGCAACGCCTCAAATAGTAAAACAAATCTTTAAAAATACAATCCCACACATTGTTCCTTAAGATCGGACTACTTAACATATACAGTCAAATCTGCTCTAACGATCCCCTGCATATAACGACTGCCTGTCTATAACGACCAATTTTAATATTCCCCTTGGACGGTCGTTATATACAGGGTTGACTGTATATGGCTTTGGGGAACAAGGAAATAACCGGACCTGTCCTTAATTAGTATGGTGATTGCTGCCGATAGACAATAAATACACTTTACCTTCAAGACAACTTGGTCTTCTATTCTCATTCTTTATTTTTATAGAGCTTTGTGTAAATCAATCTTTTGTTCCTCTCCTTTATTGCCCCTTTCGGTATGATATCATCAGTTGTTATTATTACACGTACACAGTAGTTGATAATTCACCCTTTAGAAACCCGTATCAACAGATTTTTATTCATGAGCATACGAAACACCTGCATGGAAATTTGAGTAATCACTCATTTAGTAAGCTTTATTAACTACGTTTAAAAAAAGTTTGGTTTGGTTTGGTTTATTTTGTTTAACGTCCTATTAACAGCTAAGGTCATTTAAGGACGGCCTCCCGTGCGTGCGACATGCATGCGTGTGGCGAGTGCGTATGTGTGTTTTGGGAGGCTGCGGTATGTTCGTGTTAGTCTCCTTGTGATAGGCCGGAACTTTTGCCGATTTATAGTGCTACCTCACTGAAGCATACTGCCGAAGACACCCAGCAGCACACCTCACCCGGTCACATTATACTGACAACGTGCTAACCAGTCGTCCCACTCCAAGTATGCTGAGCGCTAAGCAAGAGTAGCAACTACCATTTTTAAAGACTCTGGTATGTCTCGGCAAGGGGACAGAACCCAAAGCCTTCCTCACAGGAGCGAACGCTCAACTAAAGGCCAAAAGTGAGGCATTGTCAAGGGAGACATTAGGAAGAAGACAGCTGTTAAGAAAGAAGAGAAAAGATAAGATCCCAAATTTAGTCGCCTCTTACGATCATGCAATGGGGGCAGCAGGTACAATTCTTACGCCCTACCTGCAGGGCCGTTAAAAAGAAGTACTTACTTGTCTATAATATTATCATTGATACTGATCTAAAATATTTATTAAATTTCATTATTGATATTACCTGTCTAAGAGTCCACTCATATTCATTCGTTCGTGTTCTTATACCGTTGTGAAATACCGCTGACTTCTCAAATTTCTGGAAGTCGCTTGTTTACGGAAACTCCTTAGAGACATTTTAGTTATGACATATTTTTTTTATTACTTTATCTCTGCTATTCGCCTTTTTATTACTTATCACAAAGCTGATGCTAAAAACATATCGCTGCATTACTGATATTTCATATAAAGAAATCAAATCCATCGGTCTGTGTTTATGTGTCGTTGTGGAGTACCGTTGAGTACTCACATGTCTGGAATACATAACAACAATTTGACAACAAAAACACTGTAGCCTAATCAACAGAAGTGAGTTAGTTGAGAGATTCATTAAATAAAATGTATTTGTATTCACTGAACACACATTTGGTACAAATTAGTTTGTTCCTGTTTAACAACAATTGATAAAATAAAATGTTCATTGCAAATGTTTTCTTCGTTAATCCCGTTATTATGTTCATTATTCTACAGATTGTCAAGACGGTTATTACGGGTCCAAATGCAGGTTTCCATGTCCAGTAAACTGTGGAAGTAATGTATGTGAGAAGAATTATGGGGACTGTGCAGGTTTGTATAGTAATTAGTTATTTAATGTGTGTGATATATCCGTAGTTGATGCAAACAACATCACACTTTGTACTATATAGCAATGAAATGTTCGTATTATAGGCAATACTCATTAATAAAACAGCAATCAAGAAACGTTACATAACTACCTGCATCCATAGACAGACACTATGTGAACAGGTGTGTCTAGTAATTGGTTGTATAAATGTGAAGTGTAATAGTCCGTTGTTTATGCAAGTTACATGACAATTGTGTTGATATAAACACTTTTAACGGGTACGTCAATTGTATAAATGTCGGTAAAAGT
>NW_022982696.1:0-24503 GCF_902652985.1 Pecten maximus
AGTTAGGAGATTTTTTAAGAAGAGTAGAGATAGAGTGTTAATTAGAGAGAAATGGAGGGTGAAAATGTAGAAGTCACCTTCATTTATAATTTATGTTACATTTTTTGAAGAACAATCAGAAAATTTTTGACAAGAAAGTTTAAAAGTATTTTTTTAGACAGAGTGAGGGATCTTACTTGATATTTGTTAAAATTGCGCTATTTCATACTTTCAGGTTTCAATGTTCATAATATCTCATGCCATGTTTTTCTGTCACTGTTGCCATTCCTTTTCCTCCGATATATCCGTTTCGCGAATGTCATATGAATCGAGGAATATCAAAGACACTGTCCTTAGTTATATATACATATATAATTATGAAGGGACATATTTGATTAAAGGAAGAGAAAGAGAGCTGATAGGGAGGTAGTGATAGAGTGAAAGGAAAAGTGCGGAGGGAGATACAGAAATCAAAATCTATTTGCATCACGAATATATTGCTGAGTGTGCAGACATATTTTTTCGTTTTCTTCCTTTCTTAAATCAGGGCTTCCGTATAATTTTAGTTGCAGGTCTATTGGAATGAACTCATTTAATTTGCGATACTCTGTTACTCTCTGATCTTCTTACTTATTATAATTAAGTATGAAATGGTAAGCATTTTCTATAAACAGTGTAGTGTCCACATTGACAAAGTTGGAAATCTATCAAATTAGCATGGCATAAGTCGTCATTTAGAGTACTCGATCTATTTCTTAATATGGCATGCAACATATTAGTTTTCTTGTCACTTATCAAATAATAAATAGGAATATTTATGTCATTAAGCTTACGAAGAGTGTCTTTAAATCCTGAGACTGACATGCTCTGTCTTATGTTAGGTTCTAAGTTCAAAATTCGAAAAGTATAGGGAAATAAAGAATTGTTAGTAAGATGAAGTCTACTATTAGGTAAACAGTAGTTGTAATAATGCGTGAAAGTGGTTAAGTTGTTTTACTGACCGTGTAACATTGCATGTTCAACTTATAATTTACTGTAAGTTACTATAGATAAAGAAAGAAAAATCAGGACCAAATTGATTGACCGATTTTGACTCTTATCCTGTTTAGACATAATTCACTGAAATTAAATAGTATATTACCGATCAACTGTTCTGCTTCTTACGTCTCAGATGTTTCATCTTTATTTAAGGTTTAGGTGAAATGTGTAGGTCAAATGTGCTAATAGTTCATACTTGTAATCTAAATGGTTAAATCATTTTATGAAAATTATAGTTTCGACCAATGACATACGAATTAGGACGATATGACGATATGGAAGGATTCACAACTGTTAGACTTGAATACAAAACTGTAATGGTTTAACTTCTCAAAACCAAGCTGATTCCAAAAGGTACGTCTTTAAAGATTTTCTTTATAAAACTGTTTAGTTCCCTTGGTTTAGGTGTTTCTGTTGTCGTTTTTACGTTTGAAACAGATTATCATACATGTAGATCAAACAAATAGCACTTCAAATAAAGCAAACGAATCTTTGTCGTGAATATTGTCAAATGTCTAAATTATGTTTGTTACGCTCTTTTTCTGTACTGTATACTTGAGACTGGTCTAAACTATTGAAAACTTATATTTTTATTTTATTGTTAATATCAACATTTAGTGATATGTATACATATATTGTGTTGTTAATGAAATATCCTCGGTGTTCATCGCATATGAAGACTCCTTGTCTTTATACCGATATCTTTTATTTTATATTTTTATGTCAATATACTACATTCATATGCCTCCATTATTTGTTCCTCTTATTTTCCGTTCTACCAGATCAATATCCATACCATCTTGTAATATTTACATTTTTACTTCGCTCCGCCTCAAGATTTTAGGTCGCTTGCTTCTGTTCTGAGAGACGTATCACTTTCTTGTCGGCGTGTGCATACATTCACTGAATTTACAATGGCGATCGAGTTCTGGATAGCCTCAGACTTGAATGTACTTTCATTTTGTGAATTGTGTAACATTGTTATAAACGTATATACACACAAGTCGAATAGCCGCTTTATGTACTAAAACAATGCCGCCAGTATAATGCAGACTGTTTAGAAAACGATCTGACAGAACACTTATCATGACACTCCCGAAAGCACCGAGCTCATGACCAGCGTAGCGCAGTAGGTCTAACTTAAGCTGTATCTCGAATGCCATGCTTGATACCATTTTAGTGGTCACAGAAAATAAACCCCAGTTTTAACACTATTTAACAACCCAAAAAGACTGTAGCAGCAGTATGCTACAATGTATATCGAGCAGAGGGACACATTATTGTCATAATTTGACTCAATCTAAACATATGGAGGACACACGTTTCCAGCTGTCGAATACCGCGATTTTCAAATCAATGTTTCTTTACTTACTATTATCAGAATTTACATCCCAAAACGCCAGCACGACAATGAAATCCAATATTTCAAGAGCACAATATACATCATCAGCTTACCTGCGACTAAAATCCACATTGTTACACTTTTTCTGGAGCTCTGAATATTCCGGCTATTAAACTGCATCACATACGGTTACAGGGGTTCGGCTTTAAATTTTGAGTATGTGACTATATTTTGTGTTGCCTTGGCGACGAGAATAGCTGACTGTCTGCTTTCCACTACTGTGCACACATGTACGATAAGTATAACAATGTTACAAAATGACATACTTACGTCACACCGTTGTGACCGAATTTTGCAACTTGGTGGCGAAGTTTTTAATTTGATTAACGTAAATATAAGGATTGATTGTCAATTTTGTTGCTTCCATGGACTGATGAAGGGAAGTGAACCTCGTGCAAATGGTACATGAACTGCTTAAATGTTGTTTACGTCTTTAAATCATTCTGACATAACATGTATTAAACATATTTTGAAATTGAACCAATCGATCGCAATATTTAATATACATAGCGTTATGATATATATTTTTTGAACATTTTATAGTTTTGTTTAAGATGATATGATAAAGCTGGGGTGTCTGTTGTATATCCGATGAACTTGATACCAATCATCAATCTACATTTGACCCGACTAAAGTGCAGCGTCGAGTCAATGGCTTTTCTATACATTAGGTAGATAAATATATCAATATTGATATTGTTTTTAGTTCACGTGATGTTGCAGAAGCCATGTAAGCCAATGTTTTGAATGAAGGTTGTATTCAGTTATTGTAGGAGTTTAAAACCCCATATCTTTTTTTACATTAAATGACATGGCGTATGTTGTCGGTGAAGTGAAATTTATTTAACGAAATTTCAAAGAGTTTTCATATTGTGATAACCGTGGTTGATAAATCCAATTTAATAATTTATCTACCATTTTCTGGTGAAATAACAGTAATTATTAATTAGTTCAAATAAGATAAATCTATTTAATCTGTTCAGATGCAAATACTGTCAAGCACAAGTTCATTTGTGTATTAGTCTATCATTTTTTATTTTAAAATAAATTGACTATGATACGAAAAGGTGCTGGTTCAGCATACCTCAGGTATACGGTTTTCATCTTACAACCAAATGCTATCGGGACGTTAGCTGTTGTAAGAGCTTGAAATTCTTTACACGTGAACTTCGAATGTGTAACACTTCAGGAATGAATTGGGAAAGAGTTATTTATGAAAAAGACGAAATATTGCAGAGTATGAAATGTATTGATTGTATTCAATATCTAAACTAATAATCTCACAAGAGTGACCTCTCATGTTGACCTTCTATTGAGAGACAGGTCGATATTAATGCATGGAAATAGGTATATTATATATGTGCAAATGCAACGAATTGAAATGATGCCCGAGATTTTTTACAGTGTAGGGCAAATTGCGAAGATCTTTTATGTTCTTTAATTATGTCTGGCTTGTGTGTTGTTAATGTGTGTATATTTTATTTTTTATATATTCCTCTTCCTATGTCTTATCTTTCCTTCCTCTTTTTCAATTTTACATTATATCGTTGCCAGTCAGCGTTACATCCAAGCTGAATAACTTGAGCATAGACGTAGACAACGTCTCAGACAATTCGATGTAATGTTTAATGTTAAATATAAAATCACCTCATATACATCCAATTTAACATAAACAAATGAATGCACATACTTATTGACATTTCAAAGACCGAGGCAGTTATTTTCTTTTCCTTGAACCTGTTTGTATTGAAGTCATCTTTTTCCTAATCCATGTGTAGATGTCATTTCTTATCTAATTAATTAGATATTGTTATGCCGGTTGGTTTAAATATGATTTAATGGAGGACCCTTTCTTGTGATATGACATATGTAAACAACTGTATATACACGCATGTATCATATTGTCAGTTTTACTTAACTCGTATCTGTCAATTGTAATTAACCGTCAAATGAAACGATGAACTATTAGTGCCCTCACTGTTAAAGGGATTTCACGTTAAAATGTTCTTATTTTAACTGGGATTAAAACATCATATCGCCGTACATGTATATTATCCATATTAGAAGGTATATTGATGATATTTTGAGACTACTTAATCATCAATATTATGTGATTAAGATACGATGTTTTGGTATTGAACGATTATGAGCAGACGACAGGTTTACCGTCATGTGTTGTCTTATATATTGCGGTTGAAACATAGTTTTACGTTTGAAAATTGATCAGCATCAAGGGATAATATCATACCTGACATGTATATTCCCTTTAATTTCCCGCCGGTACAGGCTTTAGTTTATCTTAGTAAAAATGGTTCGTCTTTACCGACAGCCATCATTGTTGATCTTTTCGGAACCTCTTTATAGTTATCTGCTTGGTGTCTACTAGGCTCTCTCGGGGGTATCATTTAATGTATTGTGGCACGGGAGATCTCTCGTGCTTGAATTCTTCAAGTGATTTCATTGGTTCGCACTCCCTATATATTTCGCGCTAGGAAATATGAAGTTCAGTGAAGGTTGACCTCACTCACGTAAGCTGATCAGCTCTGCTTTAGCAGCAGCAGGGTGTAGAATGAGAGGTAGCAGTAGTTGCAGCTATGGATAATGTACGAGAATTCACTTAGAGATATTAAGAGTTACTAGGAGTATATAAAATTATTTAAAAAGGGTAGGAGTCACTAGGGGAAATAAGGAATTACTAGGAGCATTTAGGAGTTACAGGGAGAAATTAGAAGGCAAGTATGAAGAATCAATTTTTTGTACGATATTAATAGTTTAGTAGTAAATTAAAGTCACTAACAGATATTACAAGTTTCTATGAATAAATAGGAATTATTTTTAAGAGAATAGAAGCTACTTGGAGAAGGTAGGAGAAATGATGAGTTACTGGGAGAAATTAGGAGCAACTAGGAGAAATTAGGAGAAAATTAGGAACAACTAGGAGAAAGTTATTGATAATGTACTATGTTCACATCAACATTTGTAAAGGGAGACAATTCATCATATTGCTACATAACTGAATAAATTTCCACATTTTCTTTACATAATTTGTTGAGTTTTCCTTGAGAAGTTCGCCACAAGCCACCAACAGACGGATCTGTAAATTTCTATACAATGCATCGACAGGACAGATACTCGGTCACACGACGGACTGTTAAAAGACTTGAGAGTACCTGACGATCCGGGCATTGCAATATGTTATAAGGGCAACGAATTAACCTTTTAACTCCTTTTTTTATTATCACTTAAATTGCTGACAACAAAGTAGTGTCCGATACAAAATATAGCAACCAATTGAAAATCTTTTAACTCCTTTTATGTAATTATCATTAAATTTGACTCAAAGACACAGAAGAGACGGTAAATATGGTGTAAACTACCTTGTTTAGACAATGCACTTGTTGTACATAGGATGGAGGGCAGTATTTAGGTGATAATTAGACAGCTTTCTTATCTTTAAAAAAGCATGGTTTCCCACCTATCTTTGAATTGTTTTCCCTGATTGATAGACGTTATATTTACCGCACTTCGGCAATAACATTAATTTCGTTATACTTTCGGAGAATCGTCAATCGCTCTCCGCTAGGTCTGCTTCATATGTAATTCGTAATGGAATACCACGTGATTTTAAGTCCAAACCGCTTTAAATCGTCGAGAATCTACGCGGTAGTAATAACATCTTACACAAAATCATTTCATTACTTATACTGCTACTTAGTTTCCAAATACATATATTGTATACATACAAAGTGACTATCTTAAACAATAAAGGAAAAATAGAAATTATAAAATATTTTCATAAACAAACATTGACCATACACTAGAACCAACCTTTAAAATGAGATTTTTTTAATGATTTCTTTTTAATTTCGTTTGCAGGATAATAGTAGCCATTATTATTTCCGGTAATCTATCAAAACCATACTATCGTATTCATAGCAATAATCCGTAAGTATCGCTGCCATATTATGCATGGCTCATCTTAATAACAAAACTGTACAATTAAAAAAAAATGGTTTTGTCTCCCTTTACTTGTTCTACTGAGAATGAATGTACACTGTGAGTACTACTTATTAATCAATATTAATTAAGATAGACCGTAATGACATGTCGTGTCGAACTCTGCTTAGCATATTGAATGCAGACGAGTCGATAATAATGTAGGAAAAAATGTGTATTGCATACGTGTTTATATGCAACAGTTTAAAATTATGTACAAGACTGTTCACATTAACCAATCAGTCGATTATACATAATTCTTGTTTACACTGTGAGGAGCCTCAGGGGCCCCAACCCCTGAGTCACTGTATGTTTGGGACAATAATTTCCAAGAGAGACATACAATGTAAGTATCACGTTATTGAAGTACTAGTGAGAGCATACCAGGATTCGAATCTCTGGGGGTATTTTCCTTTTATAGGATTTTTTTTCGACATTAAGTTATCATCATACTTCTGGCATATACCTTAATGCAATATGTCGTTACTTCAATGGACTCATCGTAATATTTCTTCTGATGGCAATTAAAAATGTTTTCAACCTAAACAATCCCTGAATTACTTGTTTTTGTCAAGTGAAGAAAAACATAATTTAAATGTCGAATTGGATTAAAACTAGCTTTAGGTCATCTGAAATTTTGTTCAATTGTTTAGCTATTGGTTTAAGGAGAAGACGGGCACACCCTGTGGAAATACATCGGCACCTTCAGTATTATATGGAAAATGATAATCTTCAAACAACTTAGATAACCATTCAGATATGGCACATTCCATTTAATGTCAAGACGTTGGTGTATTGTTGAATCTGGAAGAAATTATTCTTACTATGCTTAACATATGAGCTGGTTTTATCAGTTTATAGAAGAAGATGTAGATGATATGATATGTGAAATGTTTTGCACTAAACATTAAATCACATTTTTTTTATTGTGTAGGTGTGTAGGCATTATGTTGTATATATAGGTAATTTATCTGATTATCTGGAAAGGGAAAGAAAGTTAAATTTCTTCAATGTAAGTTTGTTTAACTAGAAGTACCATGTGCTGTAGTTGGAAATAACATCAACAACGAGAACTTTATCTATTGTCATGCCTAACATCAAATAAACTTGATGGCGTTTGCATTGTATCCATATGTATATGCAAATTAAATGTTTCACCTGGACGTAATTGATCACTATCAATCAAATGTTGCATACAAAACTGGCTTCAAGTTCAGACGAGATATATTTAGGATAGATCTATGTTATTCGTCAATTAAGGACAAAAAAGCCAAAGTAAACCAAGATCAAAAATGTAAAATTTAGTATTATTGTTACCAGTACTGTATTTCTGTATAAATCCCGATTTAATTTTTAAGGTTACTTTTAGATATTGGTATTTTCTTTGCATTAATTCGAATTTTATAATGCTATTTAGATGAGTTCTAAATGCATGCCTTCGGCCTCGTGTTAAGATAGCAAAAGAGTGAAAATTGACACTAATTCATTGTAAATTAAAATAAGACGAGAAGGTGTTGTAAGAAAGAAACCGTGTTCTTGCTATTTTTAGATAAAAAAATAAAATCAGTTCGTTCGACTTGTTAACTCGTTAATACTCATGTTTATCTCGTTCGTACATTTTAAAATTATTTTTCCTCTAAAAATGACATGAATAAGCTTTCCGTTCCCGGAATAATTTTATGTATTTCAAAACAAAATATTTCCTGATTTTGCTGATTTATTTGTTATTTTCCGACATAGCACTGTTATACTCCAGTAACACTTACCCTGTATGTTAGTGTTGAGTGTTTCGGTTCAATGATAAAATCCACGATCGGAAGTTGCATCAGATATACCTCTTCATTTTGAACTAAATACCATGTAGGTGTCTGGTGTTACTTCCTTCTGGGCACAGGGAAGCGACAGAAATTCTGCTTTATCCAATGCGACTATCAGTAAATATACAAAATTCAAATAATATATCAGACTATATAGAAAAAGAAACGATCAAATAATATATCAGATTAAATAGAAAAAGAAATGATCAAATAATATTTCAGACTATATAGAACAAGAAACCAGCAAATACTATTTCAGACTATATAGAACAAAAAAGTTATCAAATAATACATCAGACTCAATAGATCAAGAAATAATCAAATAATATATCAGTCTATATAGAACAAGAAACGTTGATCAAATGATATATCAGACTATATAGAACAAGAAACGATCAAATGGTATATCAGACTATATAGAACAAGAAACGATCAAATGGTATATCAGACTATATAGAACAAGAAACGTTGATCAAATGGTATATCAGACTATATAGAACAAGAAACGATGATAAAATGATATATCATACTATATAGAACAAAATACGTTGATCAAATGATATATCAGACGGTATAGAACAAGAAACGATCATCAAATGATTTATTACATTTTTACCAGTGAAATATCAAAAATTATTCATTCTATAAAAGTGATATTTTTCATTTTGCTGATTTGACCAATCAAATTAATGATTAGAAAATACCAAAATAATTGACCAATCAGAAAGCTCGACATATATGTCAGCACCTGGACAGGGGAAACTACTTTTTTTGTTTACAAATTATCACTGTAGTCATAGTTAGCATACGGGGTAGGGTTTTCGTTGATAAAAAATGTAATAAACAGAATATCTAACAGTGTCTTCAGTAAAACCAAATATATTTCACTCGTGCGGCTAATATTTTGATATAAATATCAAAATATTAGCCCCACTCGTGAAATATATTTGGTATTACTGAAGGCACTGTTAGATATCCTCTATATATCATACTATAACGAAACGATTAAATGATATATCAGACAATTTAGAACAAGAAACGATCGAATAATATTTCAGACTACATAGAACAAGAAACGATCAAATCATATATCGCAAGAAACGATCAGATAATATTTCAGACTATGTAGAACAAGAAACGATCAAATGGTTTATCAGACTGTACCGAACAAGAAACGATAAAATAATATATCAGATTATATAGAACAAGAAACAATTAATAAAAGCAGTTATACATTGAACTATGTTAAACTAAATTATCAAAGGTTCTTACAAACCACAGCTTATTAAAAGAGACCCCATTTAGCAAGCTCTTTGACTCTATTACATGTACAAATCGCTAACGTTTTCAATCCTTTGAAAGTTATTTGAGATACTGTTCTATCCCTCTGGAGGCCTCGAACGTTATTTGGGACACTGTTCCATCCCTCTGGAGGCCTCGAAAATTATTTGGAAGACTGTTCCACCACTTGGGAGGCCTCGAAATAAAGTTACCTTAAGCAATTACGTTACTATTCTACCGGCCTCTATTTGAACATGTTCTAGTCTCTCAATTAAATATAGTGGTAAAGAATCCCAGACGACATCCGCATATTCTAAGATTGGTCGTATAAAAGATGTATATAGAGTTTGTAAAGAGTGTCTGTCGAGAGAGAATTTCCTGAGTATTCCTAGACGCTTGGAAGTTTTACTTACCTAGAATATAATTAATGTGCTCAGTCCAGCTAAAGTCAGCAGAAAGATGTACACCAAGATGTTTATGAGAGGTTACGTTTAATACAACCGATTGTTCATTAATACTGGAGGATGGTTTGGCCTATTTATTTTTTTACTGACTAACAAAGACTCTGTTTTAGTAGGATTAAAGGTAACCAGCCAATTGTTAGCCCAATCATCTATCTTCCCTAAATCGTTGTTTATCAATTGATTTGTTATTATTGGATTATCTATCATCATGTAAAGAGTGGTGTCGTCCGCAAAGAGTTTAATCGTGCTGTTAATGTCGTTAGCAATGCCATTAATGTAAACAAGAAATAATAGTGGTCCTAGAATGGATCCCTGGGGAACTCCTGCTGTAATTGTTTTGTAAGATGATGATTTCCCGTTTATAACAATCCTTTGATGTCTATTTGATAGATAATTTTTGAACCAATCGATTAGCTTACCAGAAATTCCCGCCCGTTGCAATTTGTAAAGTAGCCCTTTGTGCCAAACTCTATCGAAAGCTTTACTTATATCACAAAATATAACGTGAATTTCTTTACCATTATCAAGAGCCTTACCGATATCATTAGTGATAGAAATTAATTGATTTACAGCAGAATATCCAGGGATAAAACCAGACTGTGACTTCGTGAAAAAATTAGTTCTGTGCAGAAAGTTATATACATATTTAAAAACACATCGTTCCATCAACTTGCCCAGAATACTGATAAGTGATATCGGTCTATAGTTGGCACTATTACTTTTGTCACCTTTTTTAAAAATGGGGGTAATATTAGCATTTTTCCATTTGTCAGGATAGTAAGACGATTGGAGAGATTTATTAAACAGCAAACATAATGGTTCAGCAAGTTGGTTTACACCTTCAGTTAGAAACTTAGCACTTATCAAATCTGGACCAGAAGACTTAAAGGAATTTAAAACACTTATTGCATCTTTGACATCTTCGATAGTTAGTATAATATTGCGTAGAGTTTCGTTAGGTGGGTCGTTTTGTTGAGGGGGAAACAAGTTATCGTCGTCTAGATGTGTTTGTTCAATGAAGTAGTTATTAAGTAGGTTTGCTTTATCAACGTCATTAGTGTAGTAGGTGTTATTTTCGATTAAGACAAGAATAAAAGATTCTTTGTTAGAAAAGTTAGTAAAGTTCTTCGCAATTTTCCACAATCCCTAGTGTTAACTGAGTTTTCTTTGATTTTGTTAGTAAGTTTGTTATAATAGTCTATTTTAGCTTGTCTTATAGAATTTACACATGCATTACGGGTTTGCCTAAATGTAGCCCAGTGGTTTGGATTATTTGTTATTTTTGCCCTTCTGTGTGCCCTTTTTCTAGATCTAATCATCTTACGTATTCCATTCTACATCCATGGTGGGTCATTATTTCGTATCCTGATATTCTTATGGGGGATTGTGTTAGTAGCTATTTCTAGAATTTTGTTAGTTAAGTAAGTGCAACTATCATTTACATTGTTATTTTCAAAACGGTCTTGCCAATCAATAGATTCTAATCTTTCCCTATAATCTGAGAAGTCACATTGTTTAAAGAGCCATATATTTCTCATCGTGTTAACAGGTACTATATTGTTTTTTAAATTCATGTATATATATATTGGACAATGATATCTCTGGTTTGCCGATAGGAAAGGATCACCAACTGTTATATTAGAAGTTAAAAATGCATTACTAATCAAAGATATGTCTATCAGAGACGACGACGTTTCAGTAAAATGAGTAGGCTCGTTTATCAATTGAGTAAGATTAAAATGATTCATAATGTCACTTATACAGGGCAACCACCAAGGCAAGCTTGTAAGACTTTTACAAGCAAAATAAATAAGAACAAAGACAATTAATGTTGAATTGGAAATGGCCGTTTATTATATTAAACGACGGATGCTAAAGAATATAACATCATAGATAACAATTCTTTCCTTAAAAGTCTTAGATGGGGGTCAAAACCCGTCACATCAAGTACAAGTATACTTAAAAATTTAGTTATCATATGGATATAGACATAAGAGTTAAAAAGTCTAAAATGGGTCAAAACCCGCTACATCAAGTACATGTATACATACAATCTTATAGTTATCATACAGATATACAAGAGTTTCTACAGAGATTATCTCTGCAGAATTCACAAAATACAATCATGCGACACATACTAACATAGGTTTAAAATGATAATTGATGTTCGTTAAATACCTATGAAAATCATAATATGGTATTGACAACTTCGGAAAGGAGGCAGTAAGGGGAAGGAGGTGGGCAAAATAGAACTTAGTCAAAGTAGTTAAAATACTTGGTGCAAAAGTACAATAAAATAGGTTGACCCTATGCCCAGAAGTAGATGGATATTAACACTAACAAAGCAAGCTTCAAAATTAAGCAGCTGAACATATATTTTTCTTAAAATATGTAGAGTATTATAATCCAGACCCTATGCCTAAAGATAAGGAAATAAATGTGCGTTAAGTGCAAAGCAATTAAGAAGACCATTTCAGTTGCAGCACATATTTGTCTGCCTTATGAAAATTCTAACCATTTTGGTTACATGACCCGAAGAAAGGGACAATACAAAAAAGACCAAGTGGCCAATATTACAAAAATTGGTAAGAAAAAACCAATAAAATACAAACTAACATAAAACCTAGATACAATGTATCTATATAATTGTACCTACCACTCTCTCGACCCTATGCCTAGAAGGGACAGGCACACAATCAAACCTAAGTAAGTACATTTTTTTAATATCTAATCTATAAGATTAGAATTGAGTTGGTACAAATAAACCTAGCTACCACAAAACATTAAGCCTTCCCGACCCAATGACCAGAAGGAAAATGTATGATTAAACAATTAATAACAAAAACTGGGCCTTTGGATTACTACAATCACTTCTCGACCCTTGCTACTCGACCCTATGCCCAGCAGCTTGCACACACTAAGTGATCACAAGTCATAAAAAGTTGGCATCCTAATGTACCTTTTAAAAGCCAATGAATGCCACCTGCCCATATGTTGTATTTCTTTATCAGGCAAACCCATAGCAGCAGCATAACTGGCTGCCCCTATTCTAAAACTGTGGCTGGAATAAGGAAGATGGGCTAAGCCAGCCCAAGCTAGAGAGCTCTGCAGACAATTACTAAAGTAAGAGTATGTGACTGGTACACAGTTTGGAAAACAAAAGAGTGGCCCTTCCGCCTGACCACGGAGCTTTAAATATTCATGAAGAGCAACGACTTGGCAAGTGGCAGCATTAGCTGGTTTACATTGTATCGATAGTGTAATAGGACGGATGTTATAATGTCCTTTAAATGATCGAAACTTAATTTCAAGTTCGGAGGGACAGCCATTGGGATAATATAAGAACTTAGCATCCTGCAACTGGATTACATGAGATGCTGACTTATTTAAGGTCATTTCCCCAACGCGAAGCAATGCATGGAATGCAAGGGGGAACATAGCCCTAAGGAGGTGTATTTGATAATTTGTTTGAAAAACATGTGGCAGTGATGCCACTAACTTAGATAAAATGCCTGGGGTAATAGGTAGACGACTGTCAGACCGTGATGAGACACGTTGTACCCCCGTTAGTAGCTTTTTAATGATGAATGACTGAGTAGGATCAGAACCACCAGCAAGCTTATTCAGATATCCTATAGCAGCCGTGTAAGTAGATATCGTAGAAGAGGCTAGGCCGATTTCATATAAATGGGTGACAAAATAGGCTAATGTACCAACATTAGTAGGTATAATGGGAATAGCTTGATTGGTATTTACCAGGAACTGTTGTAACAACTGGTACGCTCTGTTGTATGTACGCCTTGTTTGTGGTGATGTTGATTTTGACAACAGATGTACCAATGACCTGCTCGAATTTTCAGAAGGTGACCCGGAATTGGTGTTGGGTGTTGTTCCATGTAAGGAGCCACCTGCCGGAATAAGTCCACCTGTAAACGAGACAGATGGTCAGCCAAAATATTCTTTTTTCCAGGAATGTGTTTTGCAGAGAAAAGAACGACGCGTCAAGATCATCAAAATAGGATCTTTGCTAGTTTGTTTGTTGATGATATCAACCACAGCCATATTTTCACAGTGCAAAACACATCCATTGCGTAATGATGGGCCCCATATTTGAATTGTCAAAACAATGGCGAAAAACTCTTTTACTGTAATATGATAAGAAGTAAAAGATGAAGGCCATGACCCGTAAAACCAAGATTTTTGGTAAAGGGCCCCAAAACCCAGATTTCTGGCGTCAGTAAAAAATTGTAAATGTGTTGCTACGACCCTTTGATCGTCCAAAAACATGGAAATACCATTGAACGAGTCAATGAAAAGTTTCCAAGCTGCCAAATCAGCTTTTGCTTCCTTATTCAAACGAATATGATAATGGGGCTTCTGAAGACCTCTAGTCAAATTGATCAGACGCCGTAAAAATGTACGGCCAGGAGATACTACCTTACAAGCAAAGTTAAGCACTCCAATCAGGGATTGTAGTTCTCTTAAAGTTACTTTATGTCGACACCTAAACTTCTGTAATAATTGCCGAGCTTTGATAACTTTTCCATAGGAAGTCTGGCTTCCATGTTAACACTGTCTAACTCTATTTCTAAAAAAGTTAATAGAGTACAAGGGTGAACCGTTTTACTTTGTTTGATGGGAATGTTGGTCTGACTACAAAATTTTAGAAAATTTGAAATATCTTCCATACATTTAGTATTTCCTGCTGGTGGACCATCGAACAGAAAATCATCTAAAATATGCACCATACCTGCCACCCGAGTTTCCATTATCCAGTGTATTGCTGAGCTGAAAGCTTCAAATAATCGACAAGAAATCGAACAACCCATTGGTAATACTTTATCAAAATAAATTTTTCCGTCAATCTGGAAACCTAACAACTCATAGTCATTGGGATGGATAGGGATCAGCCTAAAAGCTGACTCGATATCGGATTTCGCTAGTAAAGCTCCCGACCCAAATTTTTTTATGAGGGCTATCGCATTATCAATAGTTTGGTAAGAAACAGTAGAGTCGTCTGGGTCAATACCATCATTGATGGATGATCCCTCAGGATATGACAAGTGGTGTATAACCCGAAATTCATTTGGTTCTTTTTTGGGGACCAAACCCAATGGAGACACCTGGAGATTTGGAAAGGGTGGATAATCAAATGGGCCCTGAATACGGCCCTGCGACTTTTCACTATCCATTTTTTGTTTCAGAACTGGAATATTGTCAAGTTCAGATTTAAGATTTTTTGAAAGCCGAAAAGAACGCAGCCCTTGATATTGTAATGAAAAACCATATGTGAAACCTGAATATAAAAATTGAAATTGTTCATCTGGATAACCTTTTAAATGAGCGAAAAACTGTGGGACAGCAATGGGAGTTGGAAGGTTACTGCTTGTTGGGAGGTTTAGTTTGTGTACGCTGATTGGGGTTGGCATTGCCCTGCCCTTTTGGACTACATTTGGAGGAGTCTGAAGTGGCCGAGGACGGCGACTTGCACTGTTTGACGGGATGCCCTCCTCCACAATTGGAGCAGACATGAGGGAATTTGCAGCGGGAGCCCTTTTTACAATTTCCCGTTTTGTTGAATGGCCAACAAATTCCTTTTGGGAAGGTATTTCCTTTAGCAAGAAAGGGCTGCAGCAACTGGGGCGATCGTGTAGCTTGTTTTAACCCAAAGGCTGTCGCCTCCAAATAAAATTCTGAGTGCATATCCCCCCATGACATAAAAGGGTAAAGTTGATGCCAGCGGCGAAAATGGCTATCATAGTAAATAGCAGCAGCAAGTCCCGACCTCCTGTTTAACGTCTGCACTATGTCTGCATATTTCATCAGCGATGAAATAGCCTGAACATGGTTTTGTACATAAATAGATACAAAAACATGAAATGCAGATAACCACTGCTCAATTGTTTTGATACTAAAACTCTTTTGTTTTGGCACAATGGCCAATTCCGACCAATTCAATTGGATCTTGAATTGTTCACTTTCGGAAGATTTATTGAGTAGAATTCCAAAATCTACAAATTTATCGGCAAGTATTTTTGCTTTAATTTTGGTATCAACGTGAAGGTCAAGAGGCCGGGAAATGCTGCTATTAGTATTGGTAGATGCTCCCTCACCAGTTATATTTGCTAGAGCTGCAGAAATTGGCATGCGAAATTGAGTGTCTGATAGAAATTGTCCAGGCCTTCTCTGTTGTGTGTCACTCTGAAAACTGGAACTGTCCATATGCATTGATCCCTCTTGTTGCATTGCCATTCTGATGGGGTCTCTGTGTACATTTGATGGACACCCTGCAGCTGCAGCGGGGACATATCCTGTTGAAGGTCTGTTATTTAATATGTCTGCTTGAGAAGCTACATTGTCCCCGGTAGGGACCCTCATCATGTAACCCTCTTCCTTCATCTGCCGGAACAGTTCTGCAGCAATCGCCGGTGTTGAGGGCAAGGCAAAGGACATGTTAACCGGTGTGGAAGGTTGAACTGGCAAGGCATTAGCCAAATTAGCCTCTGTCTGTGTTGTATTGTTGGGCGACGGGTTAACATGGCCTGTCACCATTGACACATCTTGAGCATTTTCATTTGCGGTTGGCAAAATTTGGACAGGAGGAGCAGACGATTCTGTATGCCTTGTCCTACTGCCCACGAGACTATGTCGTAATGCAGCCCTTCTCCGGGTTCTGTGGATTGGTCCTGCCACATGTTCTGAAAACGAGGAGCATAGAAAGTATCTGTGGTACAAACCGTACACATTGCCTTTTTGTGTAGACTGCTATAACAATGGTGTGAAACTAACATATCCAATCACTTAATGTGAATATATATGCGAACGATATATATCAAATTATACTGATGTGTTGCTAAAGGTAAAGCAATTTAGTGCCTAGAACTCGAGAAACAAATAGCCATACAATTCTGAATTAGAAATTATCCATCACACCATATAGCTACTATGTAACACAATTAAACTACTAATAAAAGTTCTGTCTTCAAATCAATTAACATTACAACAAACCCTGGCTAGCCAAGCTACAATTTTTTGAAAATAGGAAAAAAGCTAACATTCTGACCAAGAAAACATGAGTACAACATGTATAACACTGTGCGTGTGCCTGTTATCACAGGCGTCGACTCTGTCAACAATCATGTGAACTCACATGTGTAGGAATTTGCGTAACACGCAAAAAACCATAACAGGACAGAGTCAAAACACAAGTGAACTCACTTGTACACAAAACACGCGACAACAATTTGAACATAGACTTAGTGTCAACACAAAACATGTGAACTCACATGTAAACAAACGTGACCTAGATATAGGCCTATATTTACCTAGTGTATAAAACATTGAAACATGTACAAAACCCAGACAGAAGTCGGGATGTTGGACATAGCTGTGCATTATCTATAAATAAACCCAACACACTTACTTAGAAAGTAAGGTAACAGACGACAGTATACATATATTAATAGGATTTCAACTGTTCAATTACAGCGATACATCCACGTGCCGTGGCGTGTCTCATGTTACATGTACACACGTGTCATATCAACAAAACACTATAATCGTAAATAAGATAATGTGCCAGACAAAATGAAATGAAAATAATACTGCATCAACGAAAAGGAAAGTCATTAAAACTTACATTTGGAAGACAGCTTTTTGTTTTTTAGAGGATTTGATGATATAGAACTATTTGAGAGCGGTCCGGGATTGGTTTCAATATCTCCACATAGAGATAGAAAGTCACATTTATGTATATTATTTACTATAGTGTTCTTCTGTATATATGTACATGTATTTCGAGATCTACTTTTTAAATCAGTAGCTATAGCGATAAGGATAATAATAAGCAACGTTATCTCCGCATAACAGGTAAACATATTAACATACAATATTGTAAGAATATCAAGTAATTTTCTCTGTGGTAAGATGATGGATTTTGGGTAGAATAATCCTGTTCTAACGCGATGCGACAAGAAATCAGTGGGCATTAATTAGGTAATACCATCGACATAACTGAGGAAACAACATGCGCTATAACAGGACCCGCATACCCAATAAGTATAAATAAAGTCTAAAGAGTAAACATACATATTTATAAGTATTCCACAAATGTTAAATAATAAAGATATAACAAAAACATAGTAAAAGGAGTTTTCAGTGGCATGGACAGTGAATAAGATGCTTGAAATATATTCATATTGATCACTAGTTAAGTTCATGTTCGTATGTAAAAGTAGGTTGGTAAATATGTGCATTATTTCAAATTTTAATTTTGAATACCCATATTTACATTAATATTTGCAAGTAAAGGCCACAGTCGCGCACTCACCCCTACATTCATATAATCGTACTTAATCTGAACATGATCTTTATATTCGTAATCAGCATAAATACATTCATTTATACTCCATTTGTTCTTTGAAAATACTACTTATTACTTGCCACATTTGTATACTGTAATAATACTTAGAACTTATATACACTCTGTAACATTAAGTAAAAATAATTGTAACTAATGTACACTTTCGTGGTACTTACCACATTTGTACACAAAATTATACCTATTACTTCTGTACACTATTGTACATAGTAATTTTACTTGTAACTATTGTATATTGTAATCATACTAGTAACTATTGTACACTGTAATGATACTTGTAACTGTTGTACACTGTAATCATACTTGTAACTATTGTACACTGTAATGATACTTGTAATTATTGTACACTGTAATCATACTTGTAACTGTTGTACAGTGTAATGGTGCGTGTAATTATTGTATACTGTTATGATACTTGTAAATATTGTACACTGTAATGATACTTGTAACTATTGTACACTGTAAACATACATGTAACTATAATACACTGTAATGATACGTGTAACTATTGTACACTGTAATCATACTTGTTACTATTGTGCACTGTAATGATACTTGTAACTAGTGTACTCTGAAATCATACTTGTAACTATTATACACTGTAATGATATTTGTAACTATTGTACTCTGAATTCATACTTGTAAGTATTATACACTGTAATGGTACTTGTATATATTGTACACTGTAATGATACTTGTTACTATTGTTCACTGTAATGTTACGTGTAACTATTGTTCACTGCAGTGATACGTGTAACTATTGTACACTGTAATGATACTTGTAACTATTGTACACTGTAATGGTACTTGTAACTATTGTACACTGTAATGGTACTTGTAACTATTGTATACTGTAATGATACTTGTAACTATTGTATACTGTAATGATACTTGTAACTATTGTACACTGTAATGATACTTGTAACTTGTAACATTTGATAGCTGTACTACAGGCTCACGGGGGTGTAGAACAGTGCTACCAGTAGCCTTTTTTACTTTGACTGAAGAGATACATGTTTTTATCATGGCTGGACATAACGAATTGAACTAACTTGTTGGAAATCCAGATCTGAGTTCCCTTATCCTGGTTTAAACTTTCTCATTGCGGGATTTATAATCTGAACCATATCAGAAACAGCATTAACGAGGAAAAATACTGGCGTCTAGTAAGTCACATGTGATTTTCTCATTTTAATTTTTCTGATGCCGTTTTCTCGACTGTGTTCCCTCTGGCGATCAAAATGGCAAGATCAATGTTCATTCTTCTCGCTAGCTCGAATGATTTTTTAAAATAAAAACGCAATTCAGTGTCCACTTTATACATGAATATCGCAATTCCTATGACTTTAAACATGTACGTTTAAATATAAGAATACATGTCTGTAACAGTTTAGTTTAGGACCCTGCTCATACTCGTTTTAAAGATTTCGGGGACAAGTTCAAAAGTAGCATATCAATAGACAATTACCTGTCGTGAATATAGGGTTCGATTTAAATCTCTATAGGTATGTGATTAATGGTTTTGTTTATATAGAATGCCTCCGTAGTATAGACACGTTATCGTCTCCAGTCAACCGACATTGAACACAATCAGTACGGAATTCTACTGTCTGTACGGATTACGATATAAAACATTTAACGGATGACTGAACCGATATGTTTATTGAATGAACGATTATGTAAAATGTTTTATGAGAAGCACGTTCATTTAATGTGATCAGGTCTTCCTGTAAAACATTATTACGACTATAGTGTTAGATATTTCACGCCTGACTGTTATCACTTCCGGGTAGTGGAGACCAATATTGCATCCCGAAGTTAATGGCTTTTGTTATACAATGTCTTACAAAGACGTGAACGCAACACCTGCTTTATATTTTAAACGTGCATATACTGAGTTGTTGAGATGTTCCCACGGTAAAACTGACATCCTTTTAATACTTCCCGGTTCAGATAATGCTATTTTTAGTTAAAATTCAGTGATAGAATACCTATAATTAGCATCAGGAGTTGTGATTTCGTTCGTATCACTAACTAAAAAGTAAATAAGCCCACTTCGCTCAACTGGATATTTTAGTAATCGTGGAAAAGTACGTTCGTCGCGGTTATATGAACACTATTTCCCTTCATATTTGCTGCCGCGCCTATGATTTGACTTAAATGAGGACCAAATCCTCTTTATTTTATCTTTATTTTTTATTTTCTATTGATTTTTTTTCAATAATTCCCATATTAAATCCTTCTCTCCGGCCACAAGGGAGCCATACCTCATGTTTATGTAAATACAGCGATTAATATCCTTTTCCTAGTAGTGCTCCAAATAAAATTTCATCATAATCCATGCAGTCGTTCAGGATGTAGTCATCGATTTAAAAGATTCGCCCGAATTTCGTATATTTGTCTCACCCACCGTCCCGAAGGAAACATCATCCATTTACACAACATTAAATCTTCCTTGCTCAATGATGCTCCTGGCCTAAATTTATTTAGTCGTTCTGGACAAGTAGCGATTTAAAGGTTTCATAAAGGATTTTCTCTATTTGGCCCCGCCCCTCCGGCCCCAAAAGAGCCACACCCTTTGCTTATACAACAGTAAATTTCCCAAATTATGTTCTAGATCAAATGTCATCAAAATTAATTCAGTCGTTCAGGACTAGTAGCGTTTCAAAGATTTACCTGTAATTTTCCCTATTGGCCCCACCACACCATTACCAAGGGATGAGCATCTTCTGTTTATACAACATTCCAACACGATTCATTTGCAACGCGTGTTTTGATTGGATACGGACCATGTTCTAATCTGCGATGGAGCAATGATCAAATCCATCGTGTTAAGCCACGCCCCTTTCTAATCAAAACACTATGGCGTCAGTTTCGCCTTTTAGCATCTGACGTAACTCAGCAGTCAAGATAATTATCAGTCTCTGAATTATCAAAATTGCACTTTGCAATTCATAATTTTAAAAGTCAATATTTATAAAATACAGGTGAAATATTCATCTGTTAAGAAAGAATACCCTATACTAGGTTGATTCACCAGAAGTTACCACTTTTTTATGCCTAGTTTATTTCTAGGCGAGTTATTTGTTCAAATTGTCAGGTGCCCGGTAGGTCTATAACCACCCAGCAGACACCTGCACAGAAAACACAGTATCAAATGAAATTTATTCTGTAAGTTAAACAAAAATAGCAGATATTGTTCCTACCATAATTTATTGATTAAAACTTTCATTCCGTCCGTGTGTAAGCATCTAGCTAAGTAAAATCCGAAATGAAATGGAACAAGTGCACGAAACTTCACATATCGGCGGGGCGTATAGAAACAAATCAACACTGATTTTGCCAAAACGCATATATTGCTTTTCATACTGAAAAGTATATCCGAATATATGTCGTTAACACGACATTCACAACAATCCAAATACACCGCTTCGTCAACATAAAGATCGAACTCTCGCAAGCATGGGCGTGGCCAAGTGACCGAAAGATTCTTTCTGATTGATCAGTCCGCTACACTATGACACGTCACTAGCGGAGGTCACATAGTGCTTTACAGCGTACGTGTTGTGATGTAAAACAATCGGTCGAGAGTTCACACCAAATTTCATGTTCTAATCGCCAGTATAGCCACGGAAAACAGTGTACGTTCCCCTAATTGAAGCTCCCTTGACCAATAATGCTCCTGACTGAATTTCATCAACACCCTTTTAGTTGTTCAGGACAAGTAGCGATTTATAAGATTAATCCCGCCCATCTGGCCCCGAGGGAGCCACACTCGTTGTTTAGTTAGAGAGTGAATTAAATAGTGGATCTAAATTGATACATAAACACTTGACTTAGTGTGTACTTGTCCACAAAATCAACTGTTATTGGAGAGTAAATATATGTGTATCGGTCATCTTGTTTCAATAACGTTAGTTTGAATGAAATTATTATGGTATGTAAGAAATACATCATTCAAATGTATCTCTCAGTTGTTAGACTATCGTGACACGCCTGCTGTACCATTGCTATTAACATTTACAAATTTAAAATATTCTAATAAAAAAAAAAAAAAAAAATTTATTGTCTTCATAGTGTACATTTTACACTGCACGTTAAACTCTGATTAATGACAAACGTCACCATTTGACGTCAGCACTTCAAAACAATCTTAAACACTTAAATGGATATCCATTTACTTCCTGCATCATGGGCTACAGCATAAGGTTAAGAGTGTACATAGAGAAGATAAAGATGATGTTTAAAACAATGTAACATTAACAATGTACAAGAGCGATATTAGGTGGTATAGTTCAGTTTTATTTTACATATAAGAACAAAATCATTGATTATATTTATAAATTAGATAAATTGTCCTTACATCTCAGGCATTTGATATCGGTTTCCAACCGTGCGGTCTGCATAGATGTTGTTGATAAGACCGTGATACAAAGTACAAACCTTGATATAAACGAAAGGTGTATGGCTCCTATTGGCATGTCTCGACCCAACGGTGCAATTTTTGAGGTCCCCCCCCCCCCCCCCCCCCCCCCCCCCCCCCCCCCCCCCCACCCCGGAGTTCGAATCGCCAAAGTGTATATTTTGATAATTTGTTATGTTTCCTCCTACCAATGATTTTTTTGGTCGTATAATTATGAAATATATTTTCAACATTAACAATTTAACTTTATTTCATATTTAATTGATTGACTACATGATCCGTTAACAACGCACAGTGCGCCAACGGACCATGGCGAACTATTTAGGTACTGTAGGAGTCTCTGGGGATCACGTGATATTTCCTGTATTTTGAATCCAGGTGTACGTGACCTGGGTCAGGATAAGCGGAACACGGCAATTCTTCTCTGCTCAGCCTTCCAGTAAACTTTATTTATTTTACAACAATTGCGAAACAGTTATATTAACTTAAATCAATCACGCCTGGTAGCCCGGAGGGCAGCGCGCGAGGGGTCTTACTGTTTTTTTTTACTTTTTAATTTGTTTGATTTTTCCCCCCTTTTCCCTTTTCATTCCGGACCAAATATCAGTAAAAGTTATCAGAATTATCAAACAAAGTCGACATATCAATTAGAAACGTAGCCCAGCTTTACCTCATTAAGTTAAGAAGGGAATGGCACGATGTACTTTAGGTTAGTCAGAGGATGCAATCTAAGTATGTTATTGTTCTTATTATAACAATGCCCTTGTGACTTTGAATGTAAAGGGGAGACGCGTCAACTCAATAACTTGATTAATTTCATTCGGATACATTTAAATAACTTAATATATCTGCGTTTTAAACGTGACAGATAAAGGGTATATCAATGTAATTGTTTAAACAGGAAGAAACATTATCCCGTTTGTATCTTAGACAATATAACTTCGTATAGATAGTGGGAACCCTCCGGTGTGTGTACATACTTTCTCACTAGAATTTAAACCCTATCGTAATCTTTACATCAAATGCGTTAGCTGACAACCTGGAACATTATAACTTAAATGCGTTGTTTTAAGCACTTTGTTACCACCACCTAGAATTTTTAACAAAGTAATAGTATTAAGTAAGATTTTAAGTTTCCGGATTTTATCTTTTGATATTGATAGAACTAAAAATTATAAACATTGTTGTTGTTATCTTTTGTTCCGCGAATTATATCACGTGGTCATATAAGACAACGTATCTATATCACATCATTTTTAGATAATTAATACGTCCTTATAGTACCTACTTGTATCTTACAGCTGTAAATGTTTGAATCAACAACCAAACAAACTATATGTCCTCTGAACCGTAAAGTTTATTAGAATCTCTCTCTCAGGCAAAATATATGTGGTTCGTACGAAAATGTTCACTTTTCTTAATAAATAAATTCTTGTCAAACCTTAGATAGAAAGAAGAAAACAAAAATGAAACATCGAAATTAATGTCCAATCAAGAACCCATTATTCAAAAAGCGTTTGATAAATCAGAGTATTTAACACTGAGACACTTTCGAAATGGAGTTCAAGGTAGTAGGCCTGAAACAAACGTGGGTACATTATCTATCTGGAGTACACATATACAAATACGCACATAGGACACACAAGGGAATGACATAGAACTAAATTTAACTGTTTCCCCAAAGGGGTTGTAAGTCTCACAGGCCCCTGGTTTTAAATTAAAT
>NW_022982697.1:0-32425 GCF_902652985.1 Pecten maximus
TATATTAACACTGAAGTAGCGGTTTATTTAAAGAAAAAATCATTAGATAATTACCAGTGATTTACAAGATTGTAAGTATCTACAACTAGGCTTTGATAAACACGGATGCTTTCTATTAAAATGTTAATAACTTAACATGGTTAAAATGCACGTAATACTATTTTATTAGTTTAAATACATTTGTTACACATTGTAGCTTTAATAACTTCCTACATGAATTGACATGTTTTCGGTGCCAACATGACATCAAGTACAAGATTTGCTCTGTTCATAATATAAATTATAACAGACTTGATAAAGCATTAATGGTTCGCTTTTATTTCGATTTCGAGTTTGACAACATTTAAGGAACCAAACTTGTCCTTGCTGATTTGAATGCTTGTGTTATTGAAGTGTGTATGTGATTAATTGAGTTTGTTCTGAGATGAGGCTTACACTATAGAAGACGCCGCCGGTATTATCTTTTGTCCCGTAAACCATTCAAAGCACAAGTTTGTCTAAAGTACCTAACCTAACAAAAGGAGTATTCCGTATCAAACAAGCTATCGTACTTCTTCTAGAAAGGAACTGTTTTTATCATATTAAGAACTAACTCCCCTGATTATAGGCTATTTTACTCTCTTTCTTGTAGGAGGTTTCTTCAGTAGCTGTGATAATTATGTCTAACAAAGGACACAGCTTCGACATTTCTTTTTGCATACATACACGTTATCTATTGCGTTTAGAAGTTCCGAAATATTGGAACCAGATAACGAAAAAGGTTTTCGTGTATATTAAATTAAACGATAATGACATAAATATGTGTTCCTCTCTGACCTCAAACTGACGTCCATTGTCTCGCATTACTTGTCATAGACACCGTCATCAGATCCTACACATCTATTGATTAAATTATGTGTTTCAAACATAAAAATCTTTAGTATGGTTTATGTACAACTTTTAGTTTTACAGAGTATAAACATTATCCATCTTTAAAACATTATTCTCTAGAGTGTGAGAAGCTTCTTGTTTATACATATATTTGTTTTACATCATATTATTCGTCTATATATATTTAAATGGATATCTCTGTACGAGAGTGTATAATGTATATTGGCATATTGGCATGTATTAGTAAATGCGCACACATGTCCGCATGAAATGTGAACAATATATCTGATACGCTTATGTTGTCATATAATAATACTTTTGCATACTATATGCCATATAAGCCTTCAATTCCATAATGTATACTGCATGTATACTACTTAATCAATTTCACTTTGTACTGCATCAGAAAATAATTCCAAATTGTATACTGACAATTATTCAAAATTAATAAACAATTAAAATGCAATTTTAATATCATTTATACATGCTAAGGAGTAAATTAAAATACATCTTGAATTATGTAGCATATATTAAATGCTTGTTATAGTCCCTATCAAAGGGTTTCATAACAGAGTGAGGGCGCAGGGTTATGGAGGTGAAAGGTCACGCGCAGTGATTTTACTATATATACCTATTACACGGTAACAGTAGCTACCCAGCCACTGAAACAGACTGCATCACTAATGGACACAAGTCAAGGTCAGTTTGTGTTTACATCATTTTAAGGTTGGAATTTATCTACTATTTGTTCTTATGCAATGGATTCCGTTGATGTATTGATTCTGGGTCATAGCTTTGTGAGAAGGTTACGAGATGATTTGACAGGTTCATGGTCAAATTTAGGTTTCGACCTTGACTCGGTTCGCGTCCATTGTGTAGGAAAAGGGGGCAGTCGGGTTCGCGACATCTCATCTATGTCTACCTCAATTTCTGAAATCCACCCTAAAGTTGTACTGTTGCAAATCGGTGGTAATGATTTTGATTCTGTGGATCACGAGGATATTAAGGATCGTTTAGCAAGTGACTTACTTTCCATAGCACAGTGGCTTCGCGCGGGATTCGGTGTAACCCACGTTGGAATAATGCAACTTTTTTATCGTGCTAAGACAAGATCGATAGCGGTTAGTTTGTATAACAGAGGTGTAGACTTCGTTAACAGTAACATCAAATTAATGTGTGATCAGTCGGAAGGATGTTTTTATTGGAGACACAAGGGTCTGAAGACCGCAGCCTTTGTTTGCTTAAACAAAGATGGCGTACATCTTTCACCCGCGGGCCTTCGCAAGTTCAAGTACTCTGTGCGTGGGGCAATCCTGCAGGGCATACGATTGGCTAAAGGCAGCAACTCTGACCCTCGTGACCTTTCCATATAAGGTTGGTAGTACTACGGTCTATTTCGCGCATGTGCGAGATGTTGTTTACTTCCGCCCAGGGCCGTTCTTTGTGTACAATAAATTAGAAACTAGATCGCTTCTGTACCGTTCAGAATTGACTTAAGAGAGCAGACATGTTTATGGATAAGTCGGTATCATTTGTTAGTCTGTTTGTATTTGGATTAGTTTATTAATTATATATCGGTTTATACTCAGCTTGCTAGTTAAAATAGGTCATGAGCCTACTAACCGATTTGTTTAGTTCATTCACGGAAACGGTATTACGTTGAATTGTGCAGAATTAGGCCTAATTAAAGAACGTGGTCACTTTACATCAGAGGACATTGTCGTGCACTTATGAATGATATCTATCATATACCTAGTGATTATTAGCTTGTTAATAATTAACACATTGTCGTATGGCAAAAGCTACATTAGATTGTATATGTTACTCGAGCTTTAAACTTGTAATGTTGGGTAACATGAGCTTAAGTAGAAAATGTATTACTCCTAATCAAATAACGTGATGACAATATGCTGCCCTGGATTATTATCAGGTTTAAATAACTATGATCAAAGTTCATACGGTTTAGTACCTTGTGTCTAGTTGATCAACTTTTTGTTTATATTGTGCATCATTAATTGTTGTGCAGGACTTTCTGTCCGGTTGAACAACATTTGTTTATGTTGTGCAGGACCTTGTGTCCGGTTGAACAACATTTTGGTTTATATTGTGCAGAATGAATTGTTGTGCAGGACCTTGTGTCCGGTTGAACAACTTGTTGTTGATATTGTGAATAGTTAATTGTTGTGCAGGACCTTGTGTCCGGTTGAACAACATTTTGTTGATATTGTGCATAGTTAATTGTTGTGCAGGACCTTGTGTCCGGTTGAACAACATTGTTGATATTGTGCATAGTTAATTGTTGTGCAGGACCTTGTGTCCGGTTGAACAACTTTTGCTTTATATTGTGCATATTAATTGTTGTGCAGGACCTTGTGTTCGGTTGAACAACATTTCCTGTGGCACAAACTTTTGAGGACATAGTTCGTTCCTTCGATTTCATTTTCAGGCTCCACCGGACCTATCCGGAGATCTCGCAGAAGGGCGGCGGTTAACCATAGCATTATATCTAGGCCACATACCCAGTCAGGGAGGAATGTCACTGACGTAACAACAGCAGCAAATGTTACTGCGGCAGCTGTTGTAGCAGCACCCAATTTTCCATCAACAAAGGACATTGCTGCTGAACTTTTGTCTCAGATGATAGCGAAGGGCATCGCTATTCAGCAACCCACTTTGGGTTCAACTAATGCATCATCTGACCAAACAATGCCCCACTCAAGTCAGCAGAGGCAGTCTGGGTTAGTCACAGACCCAATAGCAGTGATGGCAGGCCAGGATAACCTGCCTATTAATGCACCAGCAGCGGCAGTAGGATCTGCCTTTTCAACAACACCAGCAGCGGCAGCTGGATCAGCATTGCAAACAGCAACGGGCCCACAAACAGGATCATCGACGTATGACAATTCCATCCAGTCGCCCATCAATCATGTAGTTAATAGCTTGACAGGTATTGCAAGTGTTCCAAAATCGTACAGCAGCATTTCCCGACCCCTTGACGTACATATTGATGCTAAAGTAAAAGCAAAAATAATGAGTCACGAATTCATTGAATTCGGATCATTATTATCGACATCATCGCATCCCGATCAGTTCCGTATTCAATTGAATGGGGATAATATTTCGTTAGTCCCCAACACAAAAACCTTTCAAATTAAAAGTATTGAACAATGGGTGCAAGCATTTCATGTTTTTGTTTCGGTATACATTCAGGCTCACCCATCCAAAACTGTCAATCTCATGAAGTATGCTGATACAATTCAGACATTAGCCAGACGCTCGGGATTTGCTGCTGCTATGTTTTACGATACTAATTTTCGGAAGTGGCTACAGGTCAACTCCGTCATGCCTTGGGATGAGCTCAATAATGAGCTGTATATGCATGCCTTAGGGATAGGTTTAAGGTCATCTCAGAAAGGGAATGCCCAGCAGCCCTTTCCAGGTAACAAACCCAACAAATTCCCAAAGGGTAAATGTTGGGACTTCCTCAAGACTGGATCATGTTCCCGGGGGGCACAATGCAAATTCGCACACACATGTCCCAAACGGGAGGACAACACAGCTTGCAACAATGTAAAAAGAATGATTCACAAGGGGCAGGGGCAAAACCAGCACCCTCCCAATCCTCAAATAAATCGTAAATCAGATTGCATAAATTACAAACAATCAGGAAATTACTTACCAACACCAGTCAAATTTGAAATTTTGTTTCCATATTTAAGAGGCTACGACTTTGGTAAAGTTCAATTTTTACAAGACGGTTTCAAAGTTGGTTTTAAACTGCAATATCGGGGGCTTAGACAGTATCGGGAGTCTGTCAACTTAAAATCTGCAAAAGATAACATTGAGGTGCTCCGCCGAAAAATTTCACATGAAATATCAATGGGGAGAATTGCTGGTCCGTTTATCAGTGCACCCTTTAAAAATTTACAGATTTCCCCATTAGGTCTTGTCCCTAAAAAAGAGCCAAATGAGTTCCGATTAATTCACCATCTCTCCTTTCCAGACGGTTCTTCGATAAATGACGGTATTGCCCCTGAGGATGTTTCAGTTAAATATCAAACCGTTTCAGATGCAATTGGCCTGATTAAGTATTTTGGGAAAGGTGCTCTTATGGCAAAAACAGATATTGAGAATGCATTTCGCATTATTCCTATTCATCCACAAGATCACAATCTTTTAGGAATGAAAGTCGGAGAGCATTATTATTATGACAAGGTCCTCCCTATGGGTTGTTCTATATCATGTCGTTTGTTTGAAGAATTTAGTACAGCTCTGCATTGGGTTTTACAAAATAAATTACAGACAGCAGGTGTTACCCATGTTTTGGATGATTTTCTGTTTGTCGCTCCCAAAAACTCAAATAAATGTCAGACAGATTTAGAAAATTTTCTAAATCTGTGCAAACAGGTCTGTATTCCAATTAAACATAGTAAAACTGTATTACCATGCACTACCATAACATTCCTTGGGATTGAACTAGATAGTATCCGAATGCAAGCTAGGTTACCGAACGATAAGCTAGTGAAAATACGCAATCTGTTAGCCAGTTTTCAGCAAAAAGCAAAAGTAACACTTCGTGAACTACAATCGTTGATAGGCTTGCTGAATTTTGCTTGTAGTGTGATAACTCCTGGTCGTCCATTTTTACGTAGATTGATAGATCTAACAAGAGGCTTGACAAAACCCAATCACCACGTCAGACTAAACAGAGAAGCCAAAGCCGATATCAGAGCTTGGCTACATTTCATACAATCTTATAATGGGGTCACCTTGTTCCTGTCGGATATATGGGAGTCATCGGCACGTTTACATTTCTATACAGATGCTAGTGGAATAGGATTTGGAGCGGTTTTGGGAACAAAGTGGTTTTTCAGAAAATGGTCAAAAGATTTTGAGTCTTTTCACATAACAATTAAAGAACTTTTTCCTATAGTCCTTGCTGTCCAGCTTTGGGGGAATTATCTTCAGAATAAGTGTGTACTTTTTCATTGTGATAACTCGGCAGTCGTCGCAGTGTTGACATCACATACCAGCAAAGATTCAACTATAATGAAATTAGTACGGAAGCTTGTGGTTAAATCACTACAATTAAATTTCATGTTTCGTGCAGAGCATATCATGGGGAAACGAAATGTGTTAGCTGATCATCTGTCTCGTTTACAGGTAGACAGTTTTCGGCTATTGGCCCCGCAAATGGACAACGAGGCAACACCCATACCGGACAATCTGTTGACCATCTGACAACGCATGTTCAGAGCCTTTTGAAGGATGCTATCGCTCCTCAAACACAAGCACTGTATAGACGTGCTTTCCAGGCCTTACATCAATTTGTAAACAGGGATTTTCATTTACAAACATGCTTGCCCACTACAGTAGGCACTTTGGTCTACTTTATTGCGCATTTGTCTCAGCAAAAAATGGCAGCAGCTACAGTGTCGACTTATACAGCAGCTATCGGTTACATCAACCGCTTAGCCGGTCACCCGGACCCAACTCAATCATTCATTGTAAAGAAAATATTGACTAGTATTCAGAGAGGTTCTTATCGTCCAGATACACGACTACCCATTACACCAAACATACTGAACAAACTAGTTCATTCCTTACCTCACATAGCTTCGTCACATTATCAAGCATGCATGCTAAAAGCAATGTATCTGTTAGCATTTCATGCCTTTTTACGCGTAGGCGAAATCACTATAAACAAATCTACTTCGCATGTCTTACAATTTGACGATGCCAAGATCATTTTGGCTGGCTCAAGACCTTCCACTCTAGAGTTGACGTTTAGGTTATTTAAGGGTCATTACAATATTCGTCCCGTCACCCTAGCAATTCATGCTAAGAGTCAGGAACTTTCCACCTGCCCAGTCACAGCTTTGTACCAATACATTCAATTAAGGGGTGTCTTACCAGGTCCATTATTCACATTCCCAGGAAATATCCCAGTATCTTACCAACACTTCAGTTTATGTCTCAGAAACTCCCTGATATGGGCAGGCTTTCAGCCAAACCAGTATACCAGTCATAGTTTCCGTATTGGGGCTGCCAGCACAGCTGCAGCGACGGGGGTTCCAGATGAGGAAATACAACAAATGGGCAGGTGGAAGCCGTTGGCTTTCAAACGCTATATACGGCTCCCTACTCTTTATGACATACCAACCCCGTTATACTAACGGTTGCTTTCACAGCAAGCTGTAGCTAAACATTTCAATCTTTAAGACATCCATTCACTTCACTGTTGGGTTTGGTCTGGACTAGTTTAGCTCAACCTGGGCATAGGGTCGAGGTTGTTAGGAGTCTGTTCAATCTGTACATTTTTTATGTGTTTCTATGTTATATTGTTCAAACTGTACATTTTTATGTGTTCTAGGTTATATAAACTTGGTACAGAATTTCCGTCAATAACTTACCAAATCCTACTGCATTCTTGCTAAATTTGAATGGCAATGTACATGCGATTGTTTTCATTTCATAGTACTCATAATATCAGTTGAAGTGGATACCAACCTGGGCATAGGGTCGAGGTTGATTCTTCTTCTTGGTTGATGTATGTATATTAAAAGTCATAAATAATCTGTACACCTGATTACATATTGTATGTCTTTCAATAATTTGTGTTATTGATATCCAGATAACCTGGGCATAGGGTCGAGGTTTCTGGATCTAGTCGTGTACTTATATATACCAGTTATCTTTAATTTTACGGATGGGCGACTGGATGCTGAATACATGGTGTTTCTTTGTATTGGAGAAACTAATTTGGACAATTCATTGTATACATGTTTGGGGTTTACCCCTTTTAGTTTGATTACTCATAACGTTTTCCGGTGTTGAATATAACACTGTCCTAATTTGTGATAATATCTTGGGATTGGTGTGCTTATACCATTCCCATGTTTCCATACCTTTTCTTTGTCACAAACTCTTATTGTTTTATGTTTAAATGCTTGAAAATACGTTATTTGTATCTTAATTTTTGTGTGTGGAATGCAGGCGTTTTGTAAGTGCCTGGATATCAGACTTTTATCATCATATCATTTCACTTTTGCTGTGGATCTCTTATAGATGCAGCGTTACCTCAAATGCTTGGAAGCTTAACTATGCATATATTTATGACATGTAACTGTTTTCTTTATGGTGATGCGTTGAGCATCTGTTTTAAATGTATATCAGCAGTTTATAACTCATGCATCACATATGAATTATTATATTATACATTAATTCGGACACGACTTCGGGTGGGTTATGGTTCCTGATCATTAGGATAATCAGATACCATTGTGGCGGTTTTGTATCCCCACCTTGGACCAAAGTTCGATTCATATGGTTGATTTTATGAAGATCAACTTGTATTGCAAGTTTGTTTCAATTGTCGTTTAATAAATAAACGGCCAATTTCAATTCAATCTATGGGTTTAGTTGTTTGTCTTCTTTGGTCAACAAGCTTGTCATGTCCGAAGTCATGTATAATAAACAATTAAAATGCAATTTTAATATCATTTATACATGCTAAGGAGTAAATTAAAATACATCTTGAATTATGTAGCATATATTAAATGCTTGTTATAGTCCCTATCAAAGGGTTTCATAACAGAGTGAGGGCGCAGGGTTATGGAGGTGAAAGGTCACGCGCAGTGATTTTACTATATATACCTATTACACGGTAACAGTAGCTACCCAGCCACTGAAACAGACTGCATCACTAATGGACACAAGTCAAGGTCAGTTTGTGTTTACATCATTTTAAGGTTGGAATTTATCTACCCGCCTCCTCCCCAGCATCCTCCTTTTGTTATACTATGTTACCTGTATCAATTTTGAACATTTTATGTCAACATGATTATATCATTGAATTTCTGGATATTGTATGTGGTCAATTTTTGTAACTACCTTTACATCTAAGTTTCACACATATGAGTATTTTGTTGTAACTTAAGTTTTTAGTTTAAGGTGGCGGTTTTGTATCCCCACCTTGGACCAAAGTTCGATTCATATGGTTGATTTTATGAATATCAACTTGTATTGCAAGTTTGTTTCAATTGTCGTTTAATAAATAAACGCCCAATTGTCATGTCCGAAGTCATGTATAACAACATGTCAAACATGAATGACCAACTAGTGTACTTATATGTGGGCATGTTTGTGCATGTGTTTACATGGGTGCATGCATGTGTGTGGGTTTATGATTGCATGCAATGTACATCTTTGCATGTGTATGTATATACATGCATGCATATATGTATCGATGAATGCATGTGTGTATGTGCTAATGTATGTCTGTGAGGGTGTGTATGTGCACTGTTTATGTGTACATGTGTGAATCTATATATGTGTGCATGTATGTATGAACCCCTGTGTTATTGGTCGAAATGCATGTCTACGTGTATTTACATACGCACATGCAAGTCTGTATGTATGTACGTGTGTGTATTATATGTGTTTATGCATATTATGTGCGTACACAGTTACCTGTGCTGTATAAAGCTTGTTCATCAAAATTAAAAGATTTAATCATATTCAGAAATATGCACAAGTTTATAAAAACAGACAATAGATTTTAAAATGCATGATATTTATTTGTATAGTACTTCCTGCCTTTTGACAAATCGGAGAATGATGTTACAAAGATGGTACAAAAATATTGAATTGGTGAACTTTACTTTTTTTTTGCCAAATATTGTAGTTCTGTATTTGTTTTGGGAAAAGGCATTGATAAGTTGTTAAAACTTATGCCCAGTCCCTTTGTTCTTGTGGCAATAAAATATGTTTGAATCAATCAATCATAATATAGTCCTTTGCAGACGTAAACCTCGATGTCCTGGGTTAGCACTAAGTCGTAATAACGAGATCACTTAGTCGTGAGAGAAGCGAGAGTTTTGTGTTTGGAGGACGTTTTGTTGGGACTCTGATTTAGATAAAAACAAAGAACAAAAAAGGACAATCATGATCAGTTAATGGTGTTGATGTATATCTGTTTTACATTCTTGAAATCATTAAAATAATCAACGCCTACGAAATGTTCATTTTGATTCTCGTTTGTCGCGTGAAATTAGAAATAACATGAAAAGGTTGCTTTTTAGAAGGAATCATACATTAAAATTTGACGCCGGTTTGGTCCAATTTATAAACATTTGTAATACCATTTACTGGAATATATTTCTCTGCTGGATGTTTCGAGTTTGAATTCGAAATTACAAGATTAACCCTACATCGTCTACGCATATATTTGAAATTGTAACTAAGCTTATATAATCCAAAAAGACGTGACAAATAGTTTTAAAATGAATACATTTGAATAATTTGAAACGTACAGTTTATGGGTCAAAATAAAGTTATTTCCCTTAGCATTTTTTTTCACAAAAGTGACATATCTAGTCACTGGCAATAACTGGCCTCTCCCTATTGTCATCACTGACATAACTTCCTAAAACTATTCTAAAGAACAAAATTGAAATATATGTTTTTTGTTTGTTTTCGTTTTTACAGCTAGGTAATGTAAAATCACTTTCAATTCACAGCTATCATGATTAGAGGGGGATTCCCCCCCCCCCCCCCCCCCCCCCCCCCCCCCCCCCCCCCCCCCCCCACACACACACACAATAGGATACCTACAATGAGAGGAAGACCGCCATCCAAATGACAACAAAAGGCCAGCGCGTGCAGTGATGTCAAAACGCATTTACTATTTAACGGAAATTTGAGTGTTTTTACACAATCGCAGATGTGTTTGTATCACACGTCAGTTATCTCTGAAATACTGGTATCAAAAGGGAAAACAGTTCGTGTAACTGTACATTCTACAGATCACAGTCTCATGTGTAAAACGGGGTGTGTGTGGTGGGGGCGGGGAGGAGGGGGAAGGGGGAAGGGAGGGGGAAGGGGGAAGGGAGGGGGGAAGGGGGTCATCGTAAGTTCCGGTTCAGCGTGTATGCATGAAAGCAAATGATACCTGCGTACATTAGCAGACCAATGATTAAAATGTTATTTCTACATTAGGTATGTGCATGTTAATGCGAATTGCATAGCTCCATCAGTGTGAAAAATAATTCTAAACATGACGGGATGCATACTTACCATCGCGACAGCACAGATATCGGATGTCTAAAGAAAACTGTAACACACGTGTTGAAGTCAGGGATCCTCGATTTGATATATCGATCGATCGGGATAATTAAGTCAATCGAACGAGATAATAAGTCGATCGATCGGGATAATTAAGTCGATCGATCAATATAATTAAGTCGATCGATCGGGATAATTAAGTCGATCGATCAATATAATTAAGTCGATCGATCGGGATAATTAAGTCGATCGATCGGGATAATAAGTCGATCGATCGAGATAATAAGTCGATCGATCGAGATAATAAGTCGATCGATCGAGATAGAAAATGTTTTTATCATGCTATGTAATGTCCTTTCCCAGCCACCGTAGATCCGTACACCTACAATAAATGAATAAATAAATAAATAAATAAATAAATTAATTATTAAAACTGAAAAAAAATAAAAATAAAAATAAAAAAGATAAATAAAAAAAGGTTCAAATCGCCATCACTTACACAGTAACTACGTGTTTAACATGTTTGTCAGTACAGGGTACGTGATATAATTTTATAAATGCAGGCGTCACCAGCGTTATAATTTGCTTTATGTTTGTATGTAAATACTATAGTTTCTAATAACAACTCGCTCCGTGTGTTCCCGGTGAGCTATAACATAGACGTAAGCGATTGTTTAAGGGATTAGTATGTTTCTATCAATAAGAACAAAAATTCTCGTGGAACCATTTGCACTCGATATCTTATAAGGACCTATTTCACTCACTCGTTCAATTTGGTGGTATGCTATCAAGTGAAACACTTTAGTTGGATTATCTCCCATTCGTCAAGAAAACTTCGATTACGGTTTCGTATCCCCGCCCGAGTTCTTTTGCTGTCAATATATATCGTCTTATCAACAGCTTCAACAGTTTTCTTAAGGACGGCCTTCCCTGTGTGTGAAGCGCATGTGTGTGTTGAGTGTGTCTTGGGCTTCAGGTGTTTTTCGAGAAAATCGCAATTGTTCAAAAACTAAAGTCGCCATGAAAGTTGCACTTTCAGCATTTTTAGTTTCACCCTAAGTGTCATTTTATTAGCTAAATATAGCAAATCGCTTAGAGTACACTTTAACAGGCTGCAGTCTACGTTCTGTTTGTCTCTGCAATACCGTAGAACTGATTCCAACTTTATAGTGCTACCTCACTGAACTATAATGCCGAAGACATCTACCAGAACATACACTTGGCGGTCACATTATACTATACATGAATAGTATGTCTCGTTCAGGAAACAGAACCAAAAGCCTGGAACAGGGACTTACGTTAAACTAAATGGCAAACTTGAAGCAGTGTCAAGTGATATTACACACTCATGTTAAAACACATCCCCATGTGTCCAGTCGACTGGCCCCTGGCGCTTCGTCATGTTACGACTTGCGCAACACGTGGAATGGATTTTGAGAACAGGAAGTCACGGTACCACGTGTTGACAGGGGCCAGGTCGACACCAATTATCACTTCAAGTTGACGTCCATCAGGTAAGGTTGTGTATCGGAGTGAGAAGTGAAAAGTGAGATTCTTATATTAATAAATCTAAATATGTTAATACAATTGTTCTTTAAGGTTCATCTATACAGGGACATAATGTTAAATGTTAGAAACGCACACATATCCACAAATTGCACAAACCTAGTTACGCAATATTCCAAAATGTTTGTCAGGACCTGTAGTTTCTTAAAATCATCAATGATTTGCTATAGATGCTAACAATATCATCTGTAGAATTACTTTACGGTATATAGCATTCAAAAGGGACATTTGCTTGACCGGAATGACCTTAAAATGCAGGTGGCAGGTGTAAATATTATTACACAAATATGGTGAAAAGGGAGGGATTTCAATTAATGACAATACTCCTATTGGGTACTATCAAGGCATTTGGTCATAGGAAGAAGGACTTTTCCAGACAAATAGGGAAATTGTGGAGTCTTATATTTATTTCTCAGAAATTTGAATCTTTTATCTCTAACTTAGTGATTGAACAATTTCTCCTCAAACAGTCTTTTTGGCATGTTGAAAGTAACAAGCTAACAAGCGTATTTTGATTTTGAAATGCTTTGCTAGCCGTATATGTCATATATGTGTGTGATATTATTCACAACTATCATTTCAATTTCAATGTCAAAATAGAATCAGTGTTTATACGTATATAAAGTAAAATCCTGTCAAACAAATGTCAATATTTTGTGCAATAATTCCATCAATTTGTAAATTCATGGATTCTAGATCTTGCGGTGCCATTCTTCATAAGAAGTAAGACATCGTTTGTCTACTGTGTGATAATTGGTAGTCGTCCAAGTTGGAATTGGTTTTTCAAGATAAAATATGACGGAATACCGCCGTGTCAAAGCAACATTGCACGCGTCTGTGTGTGTATATTCCGACATAAACATTTTTACGGACTATTCCATTTCGCGGAATATTTAAAGACCACAGTGAAAGCGAAACTACATCCCAGGAGAAATTTACAGTAAATTTTGATTTTAAGAACTTTCAAGTCATAAAACTGACAATTAAGAGTTTTAATAAACTGTGACTGTTTGATCCCCTTTTTAACAATCCATATAGAGGTCGTGCGTAGGAGATACGTTTATCACGGGATTAGACCGACACTCTAAATAACTCCAAACGTCCATGATTCAAACTATTTACGTCCGTGCAATATGTCATTAAACCCCTGTTGGTGATTAGAATAACGATCATACAGCGCGGTTAATTTCATTTTTTGTGGGTGTTTTTTTTATCGCACGCTATGAATGCATGCCTTGGTGAACTCCATTTTCTAATATCGTTCGAAAACATCCATATTTTAAAAATCCAAAAAAAGGGAAAAAATTACCCAGAAAGGATACCATTGCTGTCTGAGAAAAAATAAAAGTTTAGAGAAAAGTTAAGCACGAGTAGCAGCTGATATAACAAAGAAACCAATAACATTATAATAGGCAAACTGTATAGTCTATATATAACATTATAATAGGCAAACTGTATACGTATATATATAACATTATAATAGGCAAACTGTATACGTCTATATATAACATTATAATAGGCAAACTGTTTACGTCTATATATAACATTATAATAGGCAAACTGTATACGTCTATATATAACATTATAATAGGCAAACTGTATACGTCTATATATAACATTATAATAGGTAAACTGTATACGTCTATATATAACATTATAATAGGCAAACTGTATACGTCTATATATAACATTATAATAGGCAAACTGTATACGTCTATATATAACATTATAATAGGCAAACTGTATACGTCTATATATAACATTATAATAGGCAAACTGTATACGTCTATATATAACATTATAATAGACAAACTGTATACGTCTATATATAACATTATAATAGGCAAACTGTATACGTCTATATATAACATTATAATAGGCAAACTGTATACGTCTATATATAACATTATAATAGGCAAACTGTATACGTCTATATATAACATTATAATAGGCAAACTGTATAGTCTATATATAACATTATAATAGGCAAACTGTATAGTCTATATATAACATTATAATAGGCAAACTGTATAGTCTATATATAACATTATAATAGGCAAACTGTATAGTCTATATATAACATTATAATAGACAAACTGTATACGTCTATATATAACATTATAATAGGCAAACTGTATAGTCTATATATAACATTATAATAGGCAAACTGTATAGTCTATATATAACATTATAATAGGCAAACTGTATACGTCTATATATAACATTATAATAGGCAAACTGTATACGTCTATATATAACATTATAATAGACAAACTGTATAGTCTATATATAACATTATAATAGGCAAACTGTATACGTCTATATATAACATTATAATAGGCAAACTGTATACGTCTATATATAACATTATAATAGGCAAACTGTATAGTCTATATATAACATTATAATAGGCAAACTGTATAGTCTATATATAACATTATAATAGGCAAACTGTATAGTCTATATATAACATTATAATAGGCAAACTGTATACGTCTATATATAACATTATAATAGACAAACTGTATACGTCTATATATAACATTATAATAGGCAAACTGTATAGTCTATATATAACATTATAATAGGCAAACTGTATACGTCTATATATAACATTATAATAGGCAAACTGTATACGTCTATATATAACATTATAATAGGCAAACTGTATACGTCTATATATAACATTATAATAGGCAAACTGTATAGTCTATATATAACATTATAATAGGCAAACTGTATAGTCTATATATAACATTATAATAGGCAAACTGTATACGTCTATATATAACATTATAATAGGCAAACTGTATAGTCTATATATAACATTATAATAGGCAAACTGTATAGTCTATATATAACATTATAATAGGCAAACTGTATAGTCTATATATAACATTATAATAGACAAACTGTATACGTCTATATATAACATTATAATAGGCAAACTGTATAGTCTATATATAACATTATAATAGGCAAACTGTATAGTCTATATATAACATTATAATAGGCAAACTGTATACGTCTATATATAACATTATAATAGGCAAACTGTATACGTCTATATATAACATTATAATAGGCAAACTGTATACGTCTATATATAACATTATAATAGGCAAACTGTATAGTCTATATATAACATTATAATAGGCAAACTGTATACGTCTATATATAACATTATAATAGGCAAACTGTATAGTCTATATATAACATTATAATAGGCAAACTGTATACGTCTATATATAACATTATAATAGGCAAACTGTATAGTCTATATATAACATTATAATAGGCAAACTGTATACGTCTATATATAACATTATAATAGGCAAACTGTATACGTCTATATATAACATTATAATAGGCAAACTGTATAGTCTATATATAACATTATAATAGACAAACTGTATTGTCTATATATAACATTATAATAGACAAACTGTATACGTCTATATATAACATTATAACAGGCAAACTGTCTACGTCTACATATAACATTATAATAGGCAAACTGTATACGTCTATATATAACATTATAATAGGCAAACTGTATACGTCTATATATAACATTATAATAGGCAAACTGTATAGTCTATATATAACATTATAATAGGCAAACTGTATACGTCTATATATAACATTATAATAGGCAAACTGTATACGTCTATATATAACATTATAATAGGCAAACTGTATACGTCTATATATAACATTATAATAGGCAAACTGTATACGTCTATATATAACATTATAATAGGCAAACTGTATACGTCTATATATAACATTATAATAGGCAAACTGTATACGTCTTTATATAACATTATAATAGGCAAACTGTATACGTCTTTATATAACATTATAATAGGCAAACTGTATACGTCTATATATAACATTATAATAGGCAAACTGTATACGTCTTTATATAACATTATTATAGGCAAACTGTATACGTCTTTATATAACATTATTATAGGCAAACTGTATACGTCTTTATATAACATTATTATAGGCAAACTGTATACGTCTTTATATAACATCATAATAGGCAAACTGTATACGTCTCTATATAACATTATAATAGGTAAACTGTATACGTTTATATATAACATTATAATAGGCAAACTGTTTACGTCTATATATAACATTATAATAGGCAAACTGTATACGTCTATATATAACATTATAACAGGCAAACTGTATACGTCTATATATAACATTATGATAGGCAAACTGTATACGTCTATATATAACATTATAATAGGTAAACTGTATACGTCTATATATAACATTATAATAGGCAAACTGTATAGTCTATATATAACATTATAATAGGTAAATTGTATACGTCTATAAATAACATTATAATAGGCAAACTGTTTACGTCTATATATAACATTATAATAGGCAAACTGAATACGTCTATATATATGGGGGGAGAGATAACCTATCCTTGGGTGGAATTTACCCATGGTTAGGTTATCTCTGTGGCGTTTTGCATATCCCCATCTTAGACTTGATGTAACAATGTATGTAAAATGTCTATATACATTATTGATATCCTTACGTCGTTAATAAAACGGCCTTATTTCAATTCAATTTGGTGTTTGTTAATTTATTATGTGTTACAAGTCTAACAAGCTTGCCATGGGAATAGAGGAATCATCTATAAATACAAATTAAACTTTGTTTAATGTCATTTATATATGTTCCACTTTATCATGTCATTTATATTATGGATTATTCCATTCGTAATTATTTCAAGTTTTTGTGCATCATATGGATGCTGACCATTTTAGAATTTGAAGTGAGGTGATTGGCTAAGGATGCAGAGTTAGTCTGCTTCTATTTATAGCTCCTATATAAGTACAGGGCCACTGGTCGCAGAGGTCAGAGGCCGCTGAGATATGGAGGAACAAGGTCTGTACACGTTTGTTTATTTTTATAATTAGTGTACATGTTTACTAATTATAGTTTAGCTGGAAGCTCTATATCTTTTCCCACCACCTCCCCTTCAATCCACCTAGATCCATGGGGCGTTTTGCATATCCCCATCTCAGACTTTATATTTGTAACAATGTATGTAAACATATTTTTTGATGGGCGTTTTGCATATCCCCATCTTAGACTTGATGTAACAATGTATGTAAAATGTCTATATACATTATTGATATCCTTACGTCGTTAATAAATGTATGTAAAATGTCTATATACATTATTGATATCCTTACGTCGTTAATAAAACGGCCTTATTTCAAGGCGTTTTGCATATCCCCATCTTAGACTTGATGTAACAATGTATGTAAAATGTCTATATACATTATTGATATCCTTACGTCGTTAATAAAACGGCCTTATTTCAATTCAATTTGGTGTTTGTTAATTTATTATGTGTTACAAGTCTAACAAGCTTGCCATGGGAATAGAGGAATCATCTATAACATTATAATAATTATTACAAAAGGGCATAAACACAGTGACTCTATGCATTTTTACAGGTCTGGTTTCAACAGCGGATCACAATCGTCATTGCACCATTACAGTTTGGTCTAAAGAAATGTTATCTCGAGACTTCTGTATATCGATCTCGACTGGTTGCTAAACCATATCTATAGTATATATATGAACATGACTCCTCCACCTGCAGAAATCACGTGATCAACAGTCCGAGTTCAGTGTGTAGTGGTATGTTGTATGTGTTGGGTAACATTCTGTAGAACATTGTCCATTACATGTCATTAGAATCAGCTGATAACAAACATCCGGGGACTTGTACCGCGTCCCGCGACATTTAATGGCCTCTTTCGGTCCGTAATGGAATCAGCGTAACGTGATTAATTCTTACGTCATAAAACAAACAGCAATGTATATTATATTGATTCAAACAGACATGGTGCGTTACTTATATTGACCTAGGTAGAACAGTTTAATATACATGTAGGAGTATTCCGTTTATCCATAGCATTCCTTTGGGTTGTAATTCACCAATGCACCAAAAATGGTAGCATCTATGTTGTAAACATCGCTGTTCTATTGTTGATGTGAGAGAAAAACATGCCAAACTCATCTACTATCACTGATATATCGAATGAAATAGATTGACAGGTTCACATCCACGAAGTTAAAATGTTAAATCAACTAGAGACATATTTTTGAACTATTTGTGTTTTGAGAGGGGTATGTTATATCGTTTTTATCTTCGTTTTAATCTTAAGCCCTCAAGGCGATGGAGACTTAGCCTTCCAGCCATACGACTTGGGCACATCTGATCGACAACATCTTAGTTGAGATCTTCCAACAGACTCTTGGCATACCCATGGTGACAAACTGTGCCCCTCTAATGGCCTGTATGCTTTGCTTAAATACGAAGATGATCAAATTTGATACGTTTATCAGAAATGATAACAGGGACCTTGCAACGTATTGACGATGTGTAATCTTTGAATACAAAAACAAAACAAAAAACAAAAAAACAAAAAGAAGTATTGACTATATCGATTGGTATACACTGCAGAACAGTCTCTTCAACATCAGCCGCTTACCCCGATCTTTACTTAAAAACGTAACCAGCAGGGACAGCTTACAACTAATCTGTATGATGAGCGTGATTATTTCTATTTCTCAATTGTTAATTTTCCATTTCTTGATAGCAACATCGCTGCAGTCTTTACATTTGGTATTCAAGGAATTGTTCCCATTATCACGATTTCCGTGACAGATATCAAATACTGAGGGAAGATGCAGGTTGATAAAACACATCATGACCTCGTTTTGCAATATTATACTAGCCCTTATTTTATCGATTTTGATTTTGATTTTTTTTTTTTTTGGGGGGGGGGGGGGGGGGGGGGGGGTTACATTTTTTTTTTCTTTTTTTCTTTTTTTTTAACAATGATCACGTTTGATCGAATAATATTATTCGATTTTTATCATTTGCGCTATTTTTAAAACTAAAACGAGTTTCGGACCTTAAAAGGTTTTTCCGGACATTTCTTCTGTACCATGTATATTAGGTAGCATTCCCACTTCAAAAAGCTCGTTAATGACAACCATTATGAATCACTTCCTCTATCGCTGACGGCCTACTCAATATAGAATCTGCGACGACGGCAGATGTTGTGGTCCTGATATATAGGCAGCTGAAGGCGTTGACCACATTTCGAGTGATACCCAAGAGGTGGCTGAGAAGTGCTGAACGCTCTAGAGAATGACAAGATAGAGTATGGATGGTAACTAAACACAGTGTATTGTTTAAATGAGACAATATGCCACACTAATACACAGAGACTGATGCCTGTAGAAATCATTGTCTGGAGCACGGAGGGCAAGGACTCGTTCACATCGCTAGCTCTTAAACATATGTATAGCACACTAAATGACTGTGGGTTCAGAGATATTCAAGAGATTATTGGTTAATAATTGATCTTGCTTGTATCAAGCATTTTCATTGGCTAAAATGTTATCGGCCAATAACTTAAAAAAAGACGTCGCCGTTTTTAACGCCGCTTTTGACTGACTCACTCAGCGGCGTAATGATTTCCAAGCGAAAAGAGTTCGTAAATAAAAGTATATTTCCACAGAAATGTGCTTAGTTAATTATTAGAGTTAACTTGAATATATATTTTTAGGGTATGGAGCAAAAAGAGTATACTCTGCGTTTTTGTGTGTTACATTTGTATAATAGCTTGATAACATACGAATTGTATTCAAGTTAATCCTTAAAAAGATATCGAGTTACTTTGCTATCGCCGTTTAAAACTCGTTGGTTTCCGGTGTTTTTATTTCGAGTAATATATGAGGCGGACAATTAAAATTTGAAAGATAAATGGTTGGATAGATAATCTTAAATGTTCAATGAAGACATCTAATGATTGATCTCCTGATAATGAAATGTATATATTTCGCTATGATAAAAAACTGATATCAATGCCGTAATCGAAATATCTTCTCTACTACGAGTATTCAACATCAATGATGCCACGTTTCTCAACGAGACAGTAGGTCAATTAATGGACTTCTCCACATCCTCATCATATCTTCCCACCTCTCCATCAACAACTGCAATAACAAACTAACTGAATTGTGACCAGTGATTTGGTGCTGTTTTAAAGCAATACAATGAAATTATATAAGGAGGGTGTACAAGAAATCATGAGGCCCCTGACAGACGTTTTATAGTGTAATCACGCTGAAAGCCCACGCGTATACCCAGAAACGTGACATTCCAGATAGTCACATTATACAAGGCGCGAACTGGTCTTTTCTTCGCCTTTGAAACTGAGTTTCAATGAGAGAGCTGCAAGTACCAATTTTAAAGACTTTGGTTGGTACAGTCCATGAGACGAACCAGTTACTTTAGGATTGTCCGGGCCATGGAGATAGTACTAGTAATCTTAAAGATTGTCCGGGCCATAGAGACAGGACCAGTTACATTAAAGATTGTCCCGGCCATAGAGACAGGACCAGTTACCTTAAAGATTGTACCGGCCATGGCGACAGGACCAGTTACCTTAAAGATTGTACCGGCCATGGAGACAGGACCAGTTACCTTAAAGATTGTACCGGCCATAGAGACAGGACCAGTTACATTAAAGATTGTCCGGGCCATAGAGACAGGACCAGTTACCTTAAAGATTGTCCGGGCCATGGAGACAGGACCAGTTACCTTAAAGATTGCACCGGCCATGGAGACAGGACCAGTTACCTTAAAGATTGTCCCGGCCATAGAGACAGGACCAGTTACCTTAAAGATTGTACCGGCCATGGCGACAGGACCAGTTACCTTAAAGATTGTACCGGCCATGGAAACAGGACCAGTCACCTTAAAGATTGTACCGGCCATGGCGACAGGACCAGTTACCCTAAAGATTGTACCGGCCATGGAGACGGGACCAGTTACCTTAAATATTGTACCGGCCATAGAGACAGGACCAGTTACATTAAAGATTGTCCGGGCCATAGAGACAGGACCAGTTACCTTAAAGATTGTACCGGCCATGGAGACAGAACCAGTAACCTTAAAGATTGTACCGGCCATGGCGACAGGACCAGTTACCTTAAAGATTGCCCAGGCCATAGAGACAGCACCAGTAACCTTAAAGATTGTCTCGGCCATAGAGACAGGACCAGTTACCTTAAAAATTGCCCAGGCCATAGAGACAGCACCAGTAACCTTAAAGATTGTCCCGGCCATGGAGACAGAACCAGTTACCTTAAAGATTGTCCCAGCCATGGAGACAGAACCAGTTACCTTTAAGATTGTCCCGGCCATAGAGACAGGACCAATTACCTTAAAGATTGTACCGGCCATGGAGACAGGACCAGTTACCTTAAAGATTGTACCGGCCATGGAGACAGAACCAGTTACCTTAAAGATTGTACCGGCCATGGAGACAGGACCAGTAACCTTAAAGATTTTACTGGCCATGGAGACAGGACCAGTCACCTTAAAGATTGTCCGGGCCATGGAGACAGGACCAGTTACCTTAAAGATTGTCCGGGCCATAGAGACAGGACCAGTTACCTTAAAGATTGTCCGGACCATAGAGACAGGACCAGTAACCTTAAAGATTGTACCGGCCATGGAGACAGGACCAGTTACCTTAAAGATTGTCCCGGCCATAGAGACAGGACCAGTTACCTTAAAGATTGCACCGGCCATGGAGACAGGACCAGTTACCTTAAAGATTGTCCCGGCCATAGAGACATGACCAGTTACCTTAAGGATTGTACCGGCCATGGCGACAGGACCAGTTACCTTAAAGAGTGTACCGGCCAAAGAGACAGCACCAGTCACCTTAAAGATTGTCCTGGCCATGGAGACAGGACCAGTAACCTTAAAGATTGTACCGGCCATGGAGACAGGACCAGTTACCTTAAAGATTGTACCGGCCATGGAGACAGGACCAGTAACCTTAAAGATTGTACCGGCCATAGAGACAGGACCAGTTACCTTAAAGATTGTACCGGCCATGGAGACAGGACCAGTAACTTTAAAGATTGTACCGGCCATGGAGACAGGACCAGTTACCTTAAAGATTGTACCGGCCATGGAGACAGGACCAGTAACCTTAAAGATTGTACCGGCCATGGAGACAGGACCAGTTACCTTAAAGATTGTACCGGCCATGGAGACAGGACCAGTTACCTTAAAGATTACACCGGCCATGGAGACAGGACCAGTTACCTTAAAGATTGTCCCGGCCATAGAGACATGACCAGTTACCTTAAGGATTGTACCGGCCATGGCGACAGGACCAGTTACCTTAAAGAGTGTACCGGCCAAAGAGACAGCACCAGTCACCTTAAAGATTGTCCTGGCCATGGAGACAGGACCAGTAACCTTAAAGATTGTACCGGCCATGGAGACAGGACCAGTTACCTTAAAGATTGTACCGGCCATGGAGACAGGACCAGTAACCTTAAAGATTGTACCGGCCATAGAGACAGGACCAGTTACCTTAAAGATTGTACCGGCCATGGAGACAGGACCAGTAACTTTAAAGATTGTACCGGCCATGGAGACAGGACCAGTTACCTTAAAGATTGTACCGGCCATGGAGACAGGACCAGTAACCTTAAAGATTGTACCGGCCATGGAGACAGGACCAGTTACCTTAAAGATTGTACCGGCCATGGAGACAGGACCAGTTACCTTAAAGATTGTCCCAGTCATAAAGACAGGACCAGTTACCTTAAAGATTGTCCTTGCCATGGCGACAGGACCAGTTACCTTAAAGAGTGTACCGGACATGGAGACAGAACCGGTGCTTTATGGTGCTCTCCAATGACCCTTACTGCCGAAGAATCTATCTATGCGTCAAAGTAATGTCCTTTAGGAGAAGTGAATTGTCAGAGTCGTATAGCAATACAATGAGTTTCCCATGATACCATATACGCCAGTATTAATTGTAGTAAACTCCTCCAGGAAGCCTCTCCGTAGAGAAATAGACAATACCCGACCTTAAAGCACTAGAACTAGTGTATTGTGGGTAAAAATGAAGATCGTAATGTACGTGGACAGGTTGTTGGTTTATATGTAGACACTAGTACAATGTATTGATTGTGACGCCCTCGGGAAACCTTAAGGAGAGGCTCGTTGTTGTCTACTTTACCCCTATACATGGTGTATGGTGTTGTGGGTCGTGGACATTGAGAAGTGGAATAGCCGGAGTTATTTTAATGTCTGACCCTTACCAAACATCGTTATTATTACAAAGTGTTTATATAATATATATTATATAATATTTGACTGTAGGTGACAAACCTGCGGATAATTAATAATCAGTACACGGCGATAGTCATATAGAGCGTTGGCATAGTAACATTGTGATTTTTGCGGATGCTATTACCAGAAGTCGCCGCCGGTGGTATATTAATCAACATCGCCACGTGTGGATTTGTGAGCGTTATGTTCTTGTTACAATCAGTCAGTCACAGACTAAGTTGTTTTGTTTTTTGTTTTAATTTTACATGTTTTGGTGTTTGGTTAAATTCTATGTAGCTCAATTACAATCGCAGTAGGATACATGTTTCAGAAATATATTTCTTGTTGTCATGTTTCATTTCTATATTTAGATGTAAAACATATTCTAATATTTACAAACTGGTCCTTGCGTTGTGATTAAAGTGCAAAATTTTCGCCATAAAATATTCCTTTCATCGACTGACTTCTTCAATTTGTTTTTACATATGCCTTCTCACAGATGTATTTCCACCTGTTTTTCAGGACTCGTACAACAGGTGTTTGTCTGGTCTCGTACAACAGGTGTTTGTCTGGTCTCGTACAACAGGTGTTTGTCTGGACTCGTACAACAGGTGTTTGTCTGGTCTCGTACAACAGGTGTTTGTCTGGTCTCGTACAACAGGTATTTGTCTGGACTCGTACTACAGGTGTTTGTCTGGTCTCGTACAACAGGTGTTTGTCTGGTCTCGTACTACAGGTGTTTGTCTGGACTCGTACAACAGGTGTTTGTCTGGTTTCGTACTACAGGTGTTTGTCTGGTCTTGTACAACAGGTGTTTGTCTGGTCTCGTACTACAGGTGTTTGTCTGGTCTCGTACAACAGGTGTTTGTCTGGACTCGTACTACAGGTGTTTGTCTGGACTCGTACTACAGGTGTTTGTCTGGTCTTGTATTACAAGTGTTTGTCTGGTTTCATACTACAGGTGTTTGTCTGGTCTCGTACTACAGGTGTTTGTCTGGTCTTGTACAACAGGTGTTTGTCTGGTCTCGTATTACAGGTGTTTGTCTGGACTCGTACTACAGGTGTTTGTCTGGACTTGTTCTACAGGTGTTTGTCTGGTCTCGTATTACAGGTGTTTGTCTGGACTCGTACTACAGGTGTTTGTCTGGACTTGTTCTACAGGTGTTTGTTTGGTATCGTACAACATGCGTTTGGATGGTCTCGTACAACAGGTGTTTGTCTGGTCTCGTACAACAGGTGTTTGTCTGGTCTCGTACGACAGGTGTTTGTCTGGACTTGTACTACAGGTGTTTGTTTGGTATCATACAACAGGCGTTTTTCTGGTCTCGTACAACAGGTGTTTGTCTGGACTCGTACTACAGGTGTTTGTCTGGTCTCGTACTACAGATGTTTGTCTGGTCTCGTACAACAGGTGTTTGTCTGGTATCATACTACATGTGTTTGTCTGGTCTCGTACAACAGGTGTTTGTCTGGTTTCGTACAACAGGTGTTTGTCTGGTCTCGTACAACAGGTGTTTGTCTGGACTCGTACTACAGGTGTTTGTCTGGTCTCGTACTACAGGTGTTTGTCTGGTCTCGTACTACAGGTGTATGTCTGGTCTCCAATTTACACATGATATCTCCATTTCAACCGATCATACACGAACATGTCTCATTGCCACTCTTTCACACGCGAGTCTGTGTCCTTTTCACCCGTTCACACACGAGCCTGACTGCATGACACCCGTTCACACACGAGCCTGCCTGCCTCTCACCCGTTCACACAAGAGCCTGTCTCCCTGTCACCCGTTCACACACGAGCCTGCCTCCTTTTCACCCGTTCACATACGAGCCTGTCTCCATGACACCCGTTCACACACGAGCCTGTCTGCCTCTCACCCGTTCACACACGAGCCTGTCTGCCTCTCATCCGTTCACATACGAGCCTGTCTCCCTGTCACTCTTTCACACACGAGCCTGTCTGCTTCTCACCCGTTCACACACGAGCCTGTCTCCCTGTCACCCGTCCACACACGAGCCTGTCTCCCTGTCACTCTTTCACATACGAGCCTGTCTCCATGACACCCGTTCACACACGAGCCTGTCTCCCTGTCACCCGTTCACACACGAGCCTGTCTCCATGACACCCGTCCACATACGAGCCTGTCTCCCTGTCACTCTTTCACACACGAGCCTGTCTGCTTCTCACCCGTTCACACACGAGCCTGTCTCCCTGTCACCCGTCCACACACGAGCCTGTCTCCCTGTCACTCTTTCACATACGAGCCTGTCTCCATGACACCCGTTCACACACGAGCCTGTCTCCCTGTCACCCGTTCACACACGAGCCTGTCTCCATGACACCCGTCCACACACGAGCCTGTCTCCATGACACCCGTCCACACACGAGCCTGTCTCCTTTTCACCCGTTCACACACGAGCCTGTCTCCTTTTCACCCGTTCACACACGAGCCTGTCTATTTTTCACCCGTCCACACACCAGTCTGTCTCCCTGTCACCCGTTCACACACGAGCCTGTCTCCATGACACCCGTCCACACACGAGTCTGTCTCCCTGTCACCCGTCCACACACGAGCCTGTCTCCATGACACCCGTTCACACACGAGCCTGTCTCCCTGTCATCCGTTCACACACGAGCCTGTCTGGCTCTCACCCGTTCACACACGAGCCTGTCTCCATGACACCCGTTCACACACGAGCCTGTCTCCCTGTCACCCGTCCACACACGAGCCTGTCTCCCTGTCACTCTTTCACATACGAGCCTGTCTCCATGACACCCGTTCACACACGAGCCTGTCTCCCTGTCACCCGTCCACACACGAGCCTGTCTCCTTTTCACCCGTTCACACACGAACCTGTCTCCATGACACCCGTTCACACACGAGCCTGTCTCCTTGTCATCCATCCACACACGAGTCTGTCTCCCTGTCACCCGTTCACACACGAGCCTGTCTCCCTGTCACCCGTTCACACACGAGCCTGTCTCCCTGTCACCCGTTCACACACGAGTCTGTCTCCCTGTCACCCGTCCACACACGAGCCTGTCTCCTTTTCACCCGTTCACACACGAGCCTGTCTCCATGACAACCCGTTCACACACGAGCCTGTCTCCCTGACACCCGTTCACACACGAGCCTGTCTCCATGACACCCGTCCACACACGAGCCTGTCTCCTTTCACCCGTTCACATACGAGCCTGTCTCCCTGTCACCCGTTCACACACGAGTCTGTCTCCCTGTCACCCGTTCACATACGAGCCTGTCTCCTTTTCACCCGTTCACACACGAGCCTGTCTCCATGACACCCGTTCACACACGAGCCTGTCTCCCTGTCACCCGTTCACACACGAGCCTGTCTCCATGACACCCGTCCACATACGAGCCTGTCTCCCTGTCACTCTTTCACACACGAGCCTGTCTGCTTTTCACCCGTTCACACACGAGCCTGTCTCCCTGTCACCCGTCCACACACGAGCCTGTCTCCCTGTCACTCTTTCACATACGAGCCTGTCTCCATGACACCCGTTCACACACGAGCCTGTCTCCCTGTCACCCGTTCACACACGAGCTTGTCTCCATGACACCCGTCCACACACGAGCCTGTCTCCATGACACCCGTCCACACACGAGCCTGTCTCCTTTTCACCCGTTCACACACGAGCCTGTCTCCTTTTCACCCGTTCACACACGAGCCTGTCTCCTTTTCACCCGTCCACACACGAGTCTGTCTCCCTGTCACCCGTTCACACACGAGCCTGTCTCCATGACACCCGTCCACACACGAGTCTGTCTCCCTGTCACCCGTCCACACACGAGCCTGTCTCCATGACACCCGTTCACACACGAGCCTGTCTCCCTGTCATCCGTCCACACACGAGCCTGTCTGGCTCTCACCCGTTCACACACGAGCCTGTCTCCATGACACCCGTTCACACACGAGCCTGTCTCCCTGTCACCCGTCCACACACGAGCCTGTCTCCCTGTCACTCTTTCACATACGAGCCTGTCTCCATGACACCCGTTCACACACGAGCCTGTCTCCCTGTCACCCGTCCACACACGAGCCGGTCTCCTTTTCACCCGTTCACACACGAACCTGTCTCCATGACACCCGTTCACACACGAGCCTGTCTCCTGTCATCCATCCACACACGAGTCTGTCTCCCTGTCACCCGTTCACACACGAGCCTGTCTCCCTGTCACTCTTTCACATACGAGCCTGTCTCCCTGTCACCCGTTCACACACGAGCCTGTCTCCCTGTCACCCGTTCACACACGAGTCTGTCTCCCTGTCACCCGTCCACACACGAGCCTGTCTCCTTTTCACCCGTTCACACACGAGCCTGTCTCCATGACACCCGTTCACACACGAGCCTGTCTCCCTGACACCCGTTCACACACGAGCCTGTCTCCATGACACCCGTCCACACACGAGCCTGTCTTCTTTTCACCCGTTCACATACGAGCCTGTCTCCCTGTCACCCGTTCACACACGAGTCTGTCTCCCTGTCACCCGTTCACATACGAGCCTGTCTCCTTTTCACCCGTTCACACACGAGCCTGTCTCCATGACACCCGTTCACACACGAGCCTGTCTCCATGACACCCGTCCACATACGAGCCTGTCTCCCTGTCACTCTTTCACACACGAGCCTGTCTGCTTCTCACCCGTTCACACACGAGCCTGTCTCCCTGTCACCCGTCCACACACGAGCCTGTCTCCCTGTCACTCTTTCACATACGAGCCTGTCTCCATGACACCCGTTCACACACGAGCCTGTCTCCCTGTCACCCGTTCACACACGAGCCTGTCTCCATGACACCCGTCCACACACGAGCCTGTCTCCATGACACCCGTCCACACACGAGCCTGTCTCCTTTTCACCCGTTCACACACGAGCCTGTCTCCTTTTCACCCGTTCACACACGAGCCTGTCTCCTTTTCACCCGTCCACACACGAGTCTGTCTCCCTGTCACCCGTTCACACACGAGCCTGTCTCCCTGTCACTCTTTCACATACGAGCCTGTCTCCCTGTCACCCGTTCACACACGAGCCTGTCTCCCTGTCACCCGTTCACACACGAGTCTGTCTCCCTGTCCACCCGTCCACACACGAGCCTGTCTCCCTGTCACCCGTTCACACACGAGCCTGTCTCCATGACACCCGTTCACACACGAGCCTGTCTCCCCTGACACCCGTTCACACACGAGCCTGTCTCCATGACACCCGTCCACACACGAGCCTGTCTTCTTTTCACCCGTTCACATACGAGCCTGTCTCCCTGTCACCCGTTCACACACGAGTCTGTCTCCCTGTCACCCGTTCACATACGAGCCTGTCTCCTTTTCACCCGTTCACACACGAGCCTGTCTCCATGACACCCGTTCACACACGAGCCTGTCTCCATGACACCCGTCCACATACGAGCCTGTCTCCCTGTCACTCTTTCACACACGAGCCTGTCTGCTTCTCACCCGTTCACACACGAGCCTGTCTCCCTGTCACCCGTCCACACACGAGCCTGTCTCCCTGTCAACTCTTTCACATACGAGCCTGTCTCCATGACACCCGTTCACACACGAGCCTGTCTCCCTGTCACCCGTTCACACACGAGCCTGTCTCCATGACACCCGTCCACACACGAGCCTGTCTCCATGACACCCGTCCACACACGAGCCTGTCTCCTTTTCACCCGTTCACACACGAGCCTGTCTCCTTTTCACCCGTTCACACACGAGCCTGTCTCCTTTTCACCCGTCCACACACGAGCCTGTCTCCCTGTCACCCGTTCACACACGAGCCTGTCTCCATGACACCCGTCCACACACGAGTCTGTCTCCCTGTCACCCGTCACACACGAGCCTTGTCTCCATGACACCCGTTCACACACGAGCCTGTCTCCCTGTCATCCGTCCACACACGAGCCTGTCTGGCTCTCACCCGTTCACACACGAGCCTGTCTCCATGACACCCGTTCACACACGAGCCTGTCTCCTTGTCACCCGTCTACACACGAGCCTGTCTCCCTGTCACTCTTTCACATACGAGCCTGTCTCCATGGACACCCGTTCACACACGAGCCTGTCTCCCTGTCACCCGTCCACACACGAGCCGGTCTCCTTTTCACCCGTTCACACACGAACCTGTCTCCATGACACCCGTTCACACACGAGCCTGTCTCCTTGTCATCCATCCACACACGAGTCTGTCTCCCTGTCACCCGTTCACACACGAGCCTGTCTCCCTGTCACTCTTTCACATACGAGCCTGTCTCCCTGTCACCCGTTCACACACGAGCCTGTCTCCCTGTCACCCGTTCACACACGAGTCTGTCTCCCTGTCACCCGTCCACACACGAGCCTGTCTCCTTTTCACCCGTTCACACACGAGCCTGTCTCCATGACACCCGTTCACACACGAGCCTGTCTCCCTGACACCCGTTCACACACGAGCCTGTCTCCATGACACCCGTCCACACACGAGCCTGTCTCCTTTTCACCCGTTCACATACGAGCCTGTCTCCCTGTCACCCGTTCACACACGAGTCTGTCTCCCTGTCACCCGTTCACATACGAGCCTGTCTCCTTTTCACCCGTTCACACACGAGCCTGTCTCCTTTTCACCCGTTCACACACGAGCCTGTCTCCATGACACCCGTTCACACGCGAGCCTGTCTCCATGACACCCGTTCACACGCGAGCCTGTCTCCATGACACCCGTTCACACACGGGCCTGTCTACATGACACCCGTCCACACACGAGCCTGTCTCCATGACACCCGTTCACACACGAGCCTGTCTCCATGACACCCGTTCACACGCGAGCCTGTCTCCATGACACCCGTCCACACACGAGCCTGTCTCCATGACACCCGTTCACACACGAGCCTGTCTCCATGACACCCGTTCACACACGAGCCTGTCTCTCTGTCACCCGTCCACACACGAGCCTGTCTCCATGACACCCGTTCACACACGAGCCTGTCTCCCTGTCACCCGTCCACACACGAGCCTGTCTCCCTGTCACCCGTCCACACACGAGCCTGTCTCCCTGTCACCCGTTCACATACGAGCCTGTCTCCCTGTCACCCGTTCACACACGGGCCTGTTCCCTTGTTACCGGTTAAAACACATGTCTCATTGACACCCGTTCAGATATATTTCTGCCGAAGGCACCACTTAGATGCATCAAGGAGATTGATAACAGAGGGTCTTACTCCCTAGTTATTAGAGGGCCGGCACCCAATTGAGAAATAGAGGAAATGGTCTGCAGCATTCAATTTGGCCATCTTCTCTGAATGTTATTTAAAGTAAATTGTCGACTGCAATGCATGATGAGAAGCAGATCCTGAAATGGAAAACGAGTGTCATTATCACTTAACTATCCATGTTAGGGATGCAGGCCATTTATGTCTCTTCTTTTGTGAATTCAATACACGAGTGGTCACGTAGAGCACGAGTGGTGATGAAGAGAGAAACACCGGACATATTTATAAACAGGCCGTACGCCTACGAGTATCAATGTATTTATATTTCTTGAGTTATTTTTGAAATTGACATTTTATTATGATGTTCGCAAATCCAATTAAGCAATGAAAACAAAAGTGGTAATAATTTTTAATTTTAATGGCCGTCATCCACAATCGCAATTATATGTCATATCCGGTATAATTAAGGGTTGCCAGTCATTCAGTTGCAACGTCCAATACAGGTGAATTTTTTCCAATTTTCCCTGTTCGAGCGCCGTCGGCTCCCATCTTTGTGATGCGGTTGTGAATCAGGCCTGATGGTTGCCTGATGTGTAAGTGACTTGAGCAGCAGAGATCGGAATATTGATTGCGGATAACCATTGCTTCAGACTGGAAAGATGGTGTAAAATAACACATTAGTCATTATACTTTTAAAAGCAGACCAATAGTTCACCTCAGGCTTTATACTATGTATTCGCAATCACGGAACCATATCTGAGTATCGGATATATAGTTTGTGTAGGGAATGCCTGGGAAGGTCCTAGATCCAATTACAAATTCGAATGAAACGTAGATAATCAAAAAACATACCAAACCTTTAACAAACCTCATCATACAAATAATAATAACAATAAATATAAGCCTTATGGAGCCGTATCTAGCTAACAGACATAAACCGAATAAAGTGGAAGTTTAACAGCATAATCGGGCATACTTAAACGAGAAGTCGACCTGGTGTCTCTATGATAGGCGCGAAAAGGACGTGCAGGTCTCACGCGCAACAGGATCATTAGGACGGGATTCGACAGCACTTCATCCTACCTCATTTAGATCGATTAAAACTATGCATATAGCGGGAGTGCCAGTGCAACAGTAGAAACAACGTCACGTATCTGTAACACCAGAAACCCTCCCTATACCACCAGAGGGTGCTTGCTTGATCGATAGCAGAAATAGTTCTTCAACACGAAACTCGATTTCTGTTTTTAAAATTACAGCTGTTTTGACTATCGATAAATTTTGTTGAAACACAGAACATTATCGTACGTGAAATTTAAAAGCAAAATATACATAAACACTACCCAATATAGATAATTACATTTTAAAAGTAATTGAAGACATTTGGAAGTGCCTTATCTCTGGGTTGGGTATGCCGCTCACCCTGGAAACTCCCGCCCTGTCTGATACACTCCGTAAGGCCGTGTATCGATCTCGTGGAGTCGGTAGATGACGTCTCGGCACACTC
>NW_022982698.1:0-20050 GCF_902652985.1 Pecten maximus
GGAACTACTGGAAACCTACGACTCCATAAGAGATTAGATTTGTTATCGAAAAGATGAACGTTGGTCTAGCTGATTGACCCACTTCCGTCACAAAAGTTGAGCGATGTCGTAAAACGACACGGAAAAATCGTCAAAAAGAAACATTTTTATGGGTACACAAACGGTGTCTCAATACTAATAATTACATATCTAATAAGCACAATGCCTAGGATTTAACCGTTTTGATAAAATCATAATATGAAGTTACCAGTCGGTGGTTGTTGGGGAGCGCCCCGTGATTATATATTTATGTTTAGATTTTACTGCCCCCTGGTGTTAGAATAGTTTGAAAAAATGCATCAAGGGTTATTTGGGACATAATTCTGAAACACTTACATTGTTGTTGTGAAACAAAATATACTTAAATAACCAAATAGGAAAAGAAGAAAATGCGATATTATCCACTAAATTTGAAAACCATAAAACTATCAAGCAGAAACTGAAAAAATGACATATTAAATCAAAGTTTTTGGTCACAAAATAGAAATAGCCGACTAATATCTAAAATTGTTAAACACAATTTTACTTAGTTTATAGCATCAGTCTGCAGCAATAGGAATATAAAACAAATAAACACAAACTATCTACCGGTGAATAAAAGAAATTTAATATCAACACTTATCACGATGTAAAAATAAAGAAATGAAAAAATAAAAGATAAAGGAACAATAATCAAAACAATAAGTTAAATGGTTAAACAAACAAGAAAAGTTAAACATATAATTATGTCCCTTTTAACCCTCCATATACCTGTGCCGCTGCAAAATTTGCTGCTATGCGTGTTACTTTATACACATTATGTCGTCTGCTACAGTGTATAGGGTGTCTCGCGAAGTATACGTATACGTCCCTGGCAAACACTGATATGAAACATTACTATGTATTCTTAGTAGTTCCAATTGTTTATCTTCTCTCATAATATTAACTTAATTTCTTGAAAGCATGGGAATGGAGCCCTATCTCCAGAGCTATTACTTAGTAATGAAATATGTCCTGTTACCCAGTGTATAGCTTTAAATCACTAATAACTGTTGACAAATGTGTTTTGGGTATAAAATATGCCATGTGTAAATATGGTAGACATCAGAAATCGGAGAGAATATAGGTTTCTAATTGATTATGGTCATATGCATATGTATTGATGATTTGTATTATGTAGTGATAATATGCAAGCTGAAGCATGTTGCATTGATACTATATATATTGATGACCAATTTGACCTGTGACCTTTGATGACTTATAAATGTATATGATTTCTCCAGTCATATACATCGGAAAACGGTGAAAATATTATGAGATGAAACAGGAAACAATTCTCTATAAGAGTACAAGATTTCATTTGAAACGATCAATACACAAAATCAAGAAAATTCATTGAAAAAGTTGAAAATACAAAGAATATATAGTACGTCCAGAGAGCTACGAGGCCCTTGGCCTCTTGTTAAACAAAGCCTTCAGCCTAACTCAAAATTGAAAAAGAAAATGACAAAATATGCATACTATACACATTCCAAAAGAAAGATTTTCATATGTCTTTGAAAAAGTACCAAGGTGTCATAAATAAGTATTTTTCTAATATAATTAGGTCGAAACATGTACCAAGTGAAGATTATCTTTCCATCTGATGACAATTTATCCGGTAAAAAAAGACTGAATTTTTTATTACAAATTGCGTCGTGACACAGCCGCCAGGTAAATTTACGTGAAATCCAGGTAATGTTACTTCGTCAAAACGAGACCTCTCGTGGTCTTTACATGCATACCCATACATCATTTCGTCAACTTTTAACATCTGACAGGGAAATTGTGCTATTGTAAACAAGACCTTGAACAAATATAAAACGCTTGTGAAAGCAGTAATGTGACTTTCTAGAAATGGAAAATCCAGTTATCATTTAGCTTAACAGTAGGTTATTTGTTAAAGAAAAGATCATGGTACGCGGCGGATATGGAAGAATATATATAGTGCCCTTGATTACAAGCTCGTCATGGTATAGCCTTTGAAAAGAGACTAAGATATCTTTATATCTAGAGGTGAAGGACGTTTGTTGGCTTTGCTACCTGTTCCAATAATTCGATAAATCGGTCACTTTTTAAAGTAAGGCTGTTTTAGAATTTGTTTTCGTGGATAATCCAATGTTCTATGAAATAGATTGCCACTAAACTCAACAAAGAATTAACCATAAATTGAATCATTCTCTTGATTATGAAAATGTATTCAATCATGACCTAATTATTGTTTTTCACGAAACACGCCCCGGTATAATCAGAAAAGAACGAAGACTTTACTTTGAAGTAAAGTAGTGTATAGGACCAAGATCAGATATATAAAATAGAAGAGCGTTTTCGAAGCGGAAGTTACACTCTTTGGAATTCTTCAAAATAAACGTTCCATTAATTCCACTTATGGAGTATACAGTACCGCGACATGGCTGCAACCCTGATTTAACGGTACGTTGTATTTAAACCGGTACCACGACTTTTGGATACATAATTGATTGAGTAATGGCCAAGCAAGCATTTTAAGTTGATAAAGAACCTTTTGTAGTTTACTCGGCGGTGACAGAGTGGTTAAGGTGTCCCGACACTTTATCACTAGCCCTCCACCTCTGGGTTGCGAGTTCGAAACCTACGTGGGGCAGTTGCCAGGTACTGACTGTAGGCCGGTCGTTTTTCTCCGGGTACTCCGGCTTTCCTCCACTTCCAAAACCTGGCACGTCCTTAAATGACCCTGGCTGTTATTAGGACGTTAAACAAAAACAAACCAAACAAACAAATTGTAGTTTACGATCCCTCATAAACAAGATAGAGCAGCTTCCTTATCAATAAAAAGGACCTGTTGCAGCTATATAGTGATTTTGGCCCACAGAGCTTTTTCATTAAAAATGATTGATTCATCAAATATGATCAATTCCTCATAACTTTTCGACATTTGAAAACCATTTTCTCATTTTGCCAACAGGTGGCACTTCAGTCAATAGCATATACCAGATGGCAGTATCACCCGTCAATAACAGCTAAAAAAATGTATAAATTCAGACAAAATGTTGACAACTATACTCTCTTTTTGAAGCCTGATCTTGTGCACTTACGAACACGTAACAACTATATAAAAAGTGTATTTCATTTTTATTTGAGAACAATTCAAAATATAAAGACAGCTCTTTTTGCGAATTATACCTATACTAAAATCCATTTATTCAACAATGTTTGTATTTGAGTGCAGACAACTTTTTACTTTTAAAAACATCTTTACCAATCATATAAACAAATGCCAAAATTTTGTATAGCTAAACCCTTGGCCATTGAGCCATTTTTCAATTCAAAGATGCATTACCCCTATTTTTTTGAGTATATCAAAGTACTGGAAGTACTGAGAGTCAATACGGGATTTTTCTCATGCTACAGTTTCGAGTGAAAATGTCTACTTTTATTGCATATAAAGTGCCTCTTGAATGATGTTTTGTTGATTTATGAATTATTTTATTATGTACGCGTTCTTAACATCAGATATCAGGTGTCTGATATATCTCCGTTCACTTTTAAGTACAAATGCAAACAATGTACACATTGCACACCACATTATACCTCTCTTCTCTTTACAAACACCATGAACACCATACCCATTTTACTAAAAAGCAGTATGATAAAAAGATAACGTCAGTACAGGTTAAATTTCATGTTGGTGGTGCTCAGAATTATGATTTTTGAAGGAAAAACATATGATTTGAACTGTAGCAAAGATGGCGAGTTGAGTAGTGATATGTCCAAAGCCAAGTAGCCGGATGATTTGGAATATAGAGACACCTTTGTGTATATATACATAATTATGTATTATATATAAACAGTTCTCATAGTACACTTACGACAGGTAATTCAAATCTAGACCTTTGGATCAACAACACATAGTGCATATATATTTATATTCATAGGGTCTAGTAAGTAATAACGACAATATGGTCAAATATATGTACTGGATCCGCAGAAACAAATGTTTGTTGTTTTTGAATTTTTCATTGATCTGTTATGTGTTTTGTGTGTTCTTTGTTTATTGAAGGTTTCCCATCAAATTCTGTCTATAGCATGTATTCTTTAAAACTGGATTTCCTTAGATTGGTCGAAGAATGCTTATACACTCCGAGGTAGTAGAGGACACTTGCGGTGTGTGCACACATGCCTACCGTCCTCTGACCAGATTGACATGTGCAGTAGTATGCCTGTATCGGATTTGGTGCATCATGATATAAAATCCAGATGTTATATTTGGTTTGTGATCTATGACGTGACCTTAGCTGACAGCGTAATAGGTCATCGGAGTGCTGGTATACCATGACCTCATAGTCTCCGTCATCACTGAGATGCTCGGTTATATAACCGTTTGCTAACTTCAGCTGGTATGTTCCACACGCCAATGTTTCCAAGTAATCCTCAGAGAGTTTTGGAAAGGTAACATCAGTCGCTTTTGCCAGTAAGATTGGGCACGTTTGGATAACTCCGGTTCATTCTTCCCCCTTTGTGCAAGCTCATTAACCTTAGTTGATAACCCTTTCATTTGTTCAGCCATTGCCCTGTCTTTCAGCACCTGTTCAGAAGAAGGTTCATATATAGAACACGGAGGAAGTTCAGGGAAGCGGTTACAACCTTTACGAGTGTTGCAATGATATCAAAGAAGTGATTAGATGAGAGTTCTGTCTGAAAGAATTTAAATTTCTTAAATCTTGCGTGATAGCTCTCAACAACCCATCTCGTTTTTGTGATGCATCTATCAGTGTTGGCTTCAAGAGAATCATATTGGCTCTTTCCTGGCTGGAGAAAGGATGGCATGTGATGTCCATATCCCACTTCAGAGATGTCTTTCAGAACATCCCTGAATCCACGATCTACGATGATATGGTCCTCTGGCTGCAGGAGAGGATTCAGGCTTTCAATTCCGTCAAGAATTTTCTTGGTTATTGTGGCGTCATTTTCACTCCCAAAAAATGGCCCAACCGTGTCCAAGACGTATCCATCTGGGAAAACTACACTCATAAATTTAATATAGTTTCTTTTTTTCTGCCCGCAGTAACTTTTTCTTTGAAACTCGTGATCGCCACTCTTTCCAATATAGATGTACGTTCCATCTAAAACAACTGTGACATTATCACTAAAGAAAGTCTTGGGGAATGCAGTGTTATGGTTGATGACGTTTTCTCTAGAAATATGTTCAGATCCCAGATACAAGGTAACAACTGTCGCCTCGAGAGATTGAGCAACATTGTGGAATATTCTACTGACACTGGATTTATGCAGGTTGAATAGGGATGCCAACTGTGTATATGATATGTCCGTTTTGAGTTTGACCCAAAACAAGAGGAGACAATCTTCTGTTGACAAACACTGGGAAGATATTAGATGTGCACATCGGCTATGAAGCTATTGCAGCTGCTCCATGTTTCACCCAGTCCAAGCCAGACAGTCTTGGTCATCCATATTTTTCAGATTGAAAGAAAAGGATGTCTTTCCACTACCAAGTTGGTACGATAATCTCAGAAGATCATTGATCACCTCTTCATGTTTATCTGGAAGATAGAGTGACAACTTTTCCCTTCCAGCAGCAGTAATTGGAAAATTAGGATCCAAGTCTTTCCCAATAAAGTGGTCTGCGCATGATCTCGCAGACTTAGAGACCCATATCCTGTGAAACAAGATCAATTGGAACCTAGCCTTTTCAGGAATTGTGGCAGTTTGTTCAGTATATGAAAGGCAAAGGCAACATTTCCTGTGAGAGGATGGAGTGAAAAAGAGGTCATCAACCGTAGGACAGATTGAGACACTTTCTTCCTCAACAGGATTACAGTTGCTCTTCTTGGACTCATATGTATTTGAGTCATCTACCATGGGCTCTGACCTTGGACGCTTCCTTAAATATCTAGTATAACACTTTGGGCACATCTTTGCCTCCCCAACATCAGTTGTTGCAATACCATCAGCTTCCAACAGGGTTTCATCCATTCTTGTACATATCGAGAATATCTTTTATCGCCAACTGCATATTTGTATTTCAATGAGGTTTTGCAGTTTAAACCAATGCATTTAGCTTCCATTGCGAATAAGGTATTGTGATAAGGCAGTAGTGATACTGTTCTACTACATAAAGTACAATCCATTACCCTTTATAGTATTACAACCAATTCGGTATTCGTCAAGGGTTTTAAGGTTATGGTTCGGGATTAGGGTTTAATCCCTGTGCACTGGCCGAAGAGTTTACATGTTAGTCTTAAGTCTGCTGCGAACTAATAGATCTTGTAGGTTTTTGTTTTTGCGGTACGCTGTAACTAGTCTGTTTTTATAGATTTCAGGAAATTCTGCCTTTAGTTTATTGTAATGTTCTCTTACCTTTCTCCCTACTACTGTGGCTGTTGTGTTATACGTTATTACAAAAGGTAGGATCTGGTTTGGAACAGATTGTTCGTTTATGCCGTGTGGGGTTAAAGTCTGGAGTTTATCAATCCAAAAACCTTCTCTCTCATTTAGAAAACTAGAATCTGGTACCTGTTCTATCGGTGTTATGTTTACGTGCTCTAAACTATGTCCGTTTTGGTTAAAGTGTCTCGCAACTGGTTTATCTTTTTCGTGTCTTATATCAAAACGGTGTCTTGTGAATCTATCTCTTAACGACAAAGACGTTTGCCCTACGTATTGCGAATCACATTTCCTACAAGTGATAAGATAAATTACGTTTTTAGAGTTACAGTTTAGGTCTTGTTTCATGTTAAATACTTCTGTTGTTTTTTAACTATAGAAGCAGACGGTGACTTGGAGAAAGGGGCATGTTTCACAACGTTTACTGTGACAGGCTTCCGCTATATACAACTTTCACTCCACATGTTCTTTTAAAAACATTGTTTATTTTTTAGTTTCTACAAAATAAAAGAAAACAAGAATCATATCAAGAACATAAGTATATTTATTTTTTAAAAAGACTGACAATTAGACGTGTTTATGAAACGTCATTAAAACGTCCCGTATTGTATAGAGTCAAGGGAGATAACTCTTACACAACAATTTTTTTTGACCTGGTAGACGAAATTCGGTAGTCAGGAAAACTCGTAATCCGGACGGTTTGGGCTGGGAACGAAGGTGTTCGGATTATCGAGGGTCCACTGTAACCATTTTTAGGGGCTATTTCTTTTAAAGTTTCCCCTTTGATTTTACGTAGAAATCTATATGAATAGTTTCGGTTTCTGAGAGCCCTGAATAAGATGTTTACGGCATTGTTAAAGTCCGACTCTCGAGTACAGATTCTATGGAAACGAATTATCTGCGATTTAATGATGCCCTTAAAGGAATGTTTCGGATGGAACGACTTTTTGTGAAGAAGTTGGTGAGAATCTGTTGGTTTGAAGAACACTTTAATGTCTAGTTTTCCTGTTTGATCGAATTTTGGGCCTTTAAACACAGTCGTATCTAAGAAATCTATCGAATCATTGCTAATGGTTGCCTTAAGTTTTATGCATGGATGATGGTTGTTGAGAGTATCGAAAAAGTCATAAAAATCACTCCTTGAATGTGTCCAAATAATGAAGATATCGTCCAGAAATCTAACATAAACTAAAGGTTGTTTTGAACATTTTGCTAACGCTTCCTTTTCAAAATCGGCCATAAAAATGTTGGCATAGCTCGGAGCAAATTTCTTACCCATTGCTGTTCCGGATATTTGGAGATACCATTTACCGTTGAATTCAAAATCGTTCCTTTCTTAACCTGATTTTAACATTTCTAGTATTTCTAAATCGGGTCTTTCTGGGTCCGGGTTGTTTTGAAAAATCTTTCCTACCGCTCTCAGTCCATCACGGTTGTCGATATTGGTATACATGCTATCAACATCTAAACTAACGAGTAGACTGTCCTTAGGTATGGTCAAGTTCTTGATCTTGTTAATGAAATCATTGGTATCTTTCAGATAGGCTGGATGTTTCATTGACAAAGGGGCTAAAAAATGATCAATGTATTCTGCTATTCTGTACGACTCACTCTCAACATCTGATATTATTGGTCTCCCTGGTGGTATTTTATATGGATCTGACCATTGTCCTGGTGCTTTGTGTATTTTCGGTAGTATATACACATGTCTAGGTTTAGGGTTTTCTTTAGGGTTAAGATAGGTTACTTGTTTAGGTGTCAGGTGCTTACTTCTACCTAGCCTATGAATGATGTTGCTAAGTTCTGCACTAGTTTTAGGATAGATCGGCGAGTCCAGTTGTCTATAGTGTTTAGGGTTATTGAGTTGTCTTTCTACTTCCCAGATGTAGTCTGCCCTATCCAAAATTACTGTTGCTGAGCCTTTGTCGGCTTTCTTAATAACTATCGACTGGTCATTTTTCAAAGATGTTATTGCTTTCTTTTCTGCCAAATTCAAATTGGGCTGTTCTTTACTGACTGTAATTTTGGAAAGATCTTTAAAGATGTCTTTTACCGAATTTTGAATGTTTGAAGGAATCGCACTTTCTGGGGGATTCCATTGGCTTTTGTCGACAAATTTCTTACTTTCAGCTGATTTGGATTTGCCATTGAAAAAATGTGTAATTTTGAGTTTTCTGCCGAGGTCTTTGGCCGAATCAATAAAATCATTGCTCGAAATATTTCTAGGCGTCGGTATAAATTTCAGACCTCTATCGAGAAGCTGGATTTCATCTGGGTTTAAAGTCCTAGAGCTTAGGTTTATGGTGTTAGTTGGGTTATCTGAGGGGCGATCCTGGTTCAACCCTTTAGGATCTAGGCAAAAAAACCCTTGGCATTTTTTACCTGAGATACCCAAGAGCGGACAAGTTCATTGGCCGTGGCCTCGGTCCAATGAATGCCGTCTGAGTTGAATCGGTGCCCCCCAGCGATCCTACTGTCCAAAGTAACCGTGGCCTTGTTTTGAATGTCCAAAAGGTGCCTATTATATGCCGAAAGATTGTCAGATTCCCTAGGTTTTGTTTTGGCCAGTTTTTCCGAAATGGGCACGATTGTGAAATAGTATCGTGCTAAGGGAATCGACTTTTTCAATACGTCACGAAGGACGGATAGGTCCCGAAACACATCAATCATGTTTTGGGCCGACCTATCATTAATTCCAATGTTTACAATTACATGGGTTGGAAGACCAGAGTGCGCATAATTCTTTACTATGTTTACAATGTGCCTAATCTTCGCACCTGGGTAGGATTCAATTTGGACGGTAGGATCAGGGAGAGACGTTACCCGGGAGAGGTTAGAGGCTCCTATCACCAGAATCGGTTTGTTAATTGGCGGGAGTTGCCATTCCGATTTGTTAGGGGTGTTAGGGTGGCGGTTAATGGAGGGTGGTTTAGTGGCCGCCTCCGCATAGCTGGGAGGTGACCTAGGAGGGTTAGGAGTGCGGGTTTTGTTAGGGGTTTGAAGAGGTTTTACGTTGAGAGCCCTGCGAGACTTGTTAAGCAAGCCTAGCTCACTTTGTAGGCAAAAGACCAAGTTATTATATACTTATCTGTCGGCATAACGACAAACCTGTCCCGATGATCAGTGAATGTGGTTTGACAACGGGATAAAGAAATATGACAGACATGCTATTTTCTGTTAGCAGGGGCCGAGATGCGGGTGGGTCGAGAGTCATTGACAGGTATAGCACAAAGGCTTGGCAGCATGTTTTTGAATGTCGAGACCGTGTCTTCTCGAAGTTTATTTTTAAAGTTTTTTCTTGCCCAATACAAAGAAGAGTCCGAAAAAGAATTGACCATATTCCTACTAAAGTTGTGGGCCCTAATTGTACCTAAAAGTTCCGAAATTCTGGCACGGTAATGCTCCAGCAAGGCTTGGGCTGTGAATTTAGCCCAAGACATGTGGACGTTTTGGAGGCGCTCTAAAATGGAGCGGTTAGCTTGAGCAGGTTTAAGGAATTTGGAAAGATTTGCTACCTGTCTCTGAAACCCTCTGGTTGGGGGACCACCCTTAGCCTGAACCTCAATAACCGAAATGTGGTGAATGGCCTGAATCAGTTGGAAAAAAAGCCGAATGTATTTGGCGTTCGGATTAGAATTTCTGTTTTTTTGGCTTTTGCCATCGCTTACTTCCGTACGCCATCTTGATAAAAATTGGAGGTTCAGACTACTGTGGGAAATTAGAAAAGATAGTGATAATTGGAGAGCAAAAAATTGGGGGTCAAAAAATTGTTTTTTGAGAAAAATGACCGAAAATCAGGACAAAAATGATATTCACATAAAAAATGGAACTGAAAAATATGTTTTACCCCTAAAAAGCACTAAAAATTTAAAAAAGCACTAAAAAAACACAAAAAAGCACTAAAAAGCTGAAAAGGAAATTAATGATTAGTACATGTCAAACAACAAATGATAATACAAAACCTGTAAAAGAAATTAAATGATTAGAAATACACAATAATATACCAAAGTACACTTCAAAGGATATGAGGATGATTCCGAAGCCGTCAATGCCACTACTAGTTTCGACGATATGTCTTCTTCAGGTGGCAGGTGTAGACTGAAGAACCTAGGGTATCCTAGCCCTTAATATACTCTCGACCCGGGACCCTCCGTTTGTAACCTGTAATTAGTGCATGACTGTGGTTGGTTGATCTTGTAACAACATGACACTGATTGGTGTGTTCGTTCGACCATGGATGCGGTCAAGTGGAAACGTGATATGGGCACGTGGGTTCGCTAATTAATTATCTCACTGACCACTGTTCCGTGAGTTGTTTGTCCAAGCTCACCTGTGATAACACCTGAGTAGGTAATCCAGGTAGCTTGGGTCTACCTGTGCCGACCCTTTTACAGGCCGGCGTTTACCCAAGCTACCTGTGATCACCATGTCCTGAGACCGCGCTCAGGTAGCTTGGAACAGATGTTCAGCGGCGCGGACGGTAATTAAATACTAATGAGGTAATTTACCTGTGTGAACACTGGTGTGGTGGGTCAAGGTAGCTTTGGTTTACCTTAGACCGGTTCCAGATTTTACCTGTGCTGCCGATGAGCTCAGGTAGCTTGGGTGGGCGTTCAGCCGTGTGAATAGTTATTGTCTACTTACTAGTCGTTGTATCTGAAGTGGTTCAATTAGGAATAGAGTAATAAATCACTTTAAATACCTACTTGATGAATAATTTGTTTGAAAAAAAAAAAAAAAAAAAGTTTTTTTGCGGGAGAAATTTAAGCCCCAATAAATAATCACTGGTATAAAAATTAACACTTGTTATAACACTTTCTTGACAATCTATACCTTGTACTTACTGGTATAAGGATATTTTTTTTATTAGATTAAAGTGAAAACTACATATGGAGATAACTATTCCTGTGGCAGAGGAAATAGTTAAGTAATAATTTTTGTTCTCTTTTTTATATCATCTCCACATAATAGCTGGTAATATTTTAAACCAAACTTCTTCAATTCTACTTCATTCAATTACATTAATCTCATCAGCATCGTATCATTTTTTTTTTTTTTTTTTTTCTCTTTTTTTTTTTTTTTTTTTTTTATCCCACTTTCTTGGCCAGGACACTAAAGGACACAGTCCGCCTGGCAACCAAAATAACTTAAATATTTTGTTTCATCAAAATGATACCAGACAACTATTCCTGTGGCAGAGGAATTAGTTGATTTTTTTTTTAATGTTTTTAACTGATACATTTTATACGTAGCTATTACGTAATTATTTAAATAAGCTGGGTACATTAGCCCTCACGTAACAATAAATTACTTTTTATAAGTATTAGACAGCTAAATGATTTTTCTCCTCCTTTTTATGTTAAATCTTTTGCTTTTCTTTTATAAAACTTCTATTGCCGCTTTTTTCTACATTTTCTCATACTGTATAATTTGCATACATTAGTATAAGATAAAAACCCGCATACACTATAGGGACGCCCCGGACCATCTATACCTCCAGCCAAGCCCGGCAAAAGGACAAAGTACTGTACCTTACGGAAGCAGTGACGTCCTCGACTGTCGGGTGTAACTGGTGGCCTTAGACCCGGGGTACACAACAGACACATTATATATCACCCCTATTCGAACATCAACATACGACAATAATCTCACTTTTGAACAAATACATATATCTATCGATTTTACTTTTTTTTTTGCAAAGATAACTTATAAATATATAAAGATAAATTTTTAACACAAGTATATAGTAAGCCTCTTGGCTCCCTTCGGTCACCCTCCCACGACAAAAAAACTATAACGTGGGCTATTTTAATACCATCGTAGAGCGACTGGCGTACATGGGCCCGCCCACAACGCCACACCCCCACCACATCGTCGACACTTTCTTGAGACTATACCGATGATATTGTAGGGTTCCCAGGGTCGAGTTGGACAGGGACTGTTTGGAACCAGTGGGTACAGAGATATCATGCACGTAACTAACTACTGTGTATATTCGTCGGTATACTTGCAATCATGTGTCTCTGGAGGATGAGAAATGGGAATGGGGTTATTTAGGGGGAATAAAGGTAAGGGTCTTAATGATATGTTTCGGGGCCCTAGGTTCTTAGACGGCATCGGAAATATAGACGATGTGTTTTACTAGAGAGTGTAATGTTGTGTGTATTTAAACACTAAGCTCTAGGAGACTACACCTGGGATGTATATAGTGTGTTTATGACTATGCAGCAGAAGAGGCGACTAAATTTCAAACCTTGGCGCGGGCTGGGTTAGGTTTAAGGTTATGGTTCGGGATTAGGGTTTAATCCCTGTGCACTGGCCGAAGAGTTTACATGTTAGTCTTAAGTCTGCTGCGAACTAATAGATCTTGTAGGTTTTTGTTTTTGCGGTACGCTGTAACTAGTCTGTTTTTATAGATTTCAGGAAATTCTGCCTTTAGTTTATTGTAATGTTCTCTTACCTTTCTCCCTACTACTGTGGCTGTTGTGTTATACGTTATTACAAAAGGTAGGATCTGGTTTGGAACAGATTGTTCGTTTATGCCGTGTGGGGTTAAAGTCTGGAGTTTATCAATCCAAAAACCTTCTCTCTCATTTAGAAAACTAGAATCTGGTACCTGTTCTATCGGTGTTATGTTTACGTGCTCTAAACTATGTCCGTTTTGGTTAAAGTGTCTCGCAACTGGTTTATCTTTTTCGTGTCTTATATCAAAACGGTGTCTTGTACTATATAAAGTAAACATATAAATAAATAACTAGTGAAAACTCTCACTGGAAAGTCATTTACTTTGTTCATGCTATCATATTTTGTCTCAATGACACGACAGAAAAGTTTGAAACACGTAGAAAAATTGTACTCGGGGTTTAATACATGTACTTGAATCGTTTTTAGTCATTCCACAGATTTAACGAAGAAAAGTTTCAAATAAAACATAAATTATGCAATAATAGTTTTTCTTCAAAACTAGTTCATTTTGGCTGAAGAAAGTCATGCTTTGGAAACAAATAATCTCTCATTAAGGCACTAGTAGCTTTTGAATTTTTTGTCCGGGTTTTGTTGATTTTTGGGGGTAGGGGAGATAAACATGATATTTCTCTTACTTGCCAGGGACATACTATCTTGATATTTTTGTAATGTTTCACAAGGATATCAAAGATGTTTTTAAAACACTTTCACTGTCTGCACTCGGGGTTTTAGATACATCTGTTGATATTTTTCTGAATTACTGAAATCAAAATGACGAAAAAAGTATCCCTGTCTGCCACCCATTTTCATGTATTATGTAAATTATGCAAAATAAATTCACAAGTCGGGCATACAATATTAAAAAATAGTTCATTTTGGTTGAGTGTGTTTATGGTAAGGCAGAAAATATTTTTTCATTAAGATACTAGCGGCATTTGAAATCTCTTGGTAAAATTTTCAATCGAAATCAGTAAAAGGTGGCGCTGTAATCGCACCAAAAATAAAAATTAAAAATAATAGGCCATTCCATGTGTATTTTGACATCTTTTATCAAAATAAAATGTTTTACAAAGAATTCCTTCGTGGGCCATCCTGCAACAGGTCCTTTCATATGGAAATTTGTGATATTATAGCATTTTGTCAGTATTTCGTCTTTGGAAGTAGTCCGTTATGTGTGGTTTGAGAAATTAAAGTTCAAAATTAACTATGTGTTAACAGTTTCAAACAGAAGTTTAAGACATGGTACATTGTATGTTGTTGTAGTACGTATCTCTTGGTCAAAATGGTTGTAGTTTGTAGATCAATACAGTCCAATAAAATGTGTTTAACGGTTAACGGTTCATTGTTTGCGATACACTGAGGGCAGGTAGGGTTTCCTCTGTTGTTAAGCAAGCCTAGCTCACTTTGTAGGCAAAAGACCAAGTTATTATATACTTATCTGTCGGCATAACGACAAACCTGTCCCGATGATCAGTGAATGTGGTTTGACAACGGGATAAAGAAATATGACAGACATGCTATTTTCTGGATTATTTTCTCTCTGAAAGCGAATCCAATATCATTTTAGTGGAAAGGTTATCTCGGTACGTCGAACCTTACATAAAAGGGTGTAAAATGTTCGCGGCTACCGCCCCTTGCCAATATGCAAATAGCAATTACATTGCACAGTTAGTGGTAGGGGAAGTAGTTCGAATGTGTGTTTCTCATCCAGACATTTTATGCAAACAATACATGTCGTTAGCGCTCATTTTGTTAATTTCTTAGATATCTGATCAAATACCTGTGTTTATTTAATAATTCAATTCAGAATAGAATCCTTTCAAGAGAGTCGGGTTCACCTGGCATTTTGGTTAATGAGAGTACTCAAAATGGAATGCTCTATCAAAAGCGTTTACGAAAATGTGGTCATGAATTTACATAATTTTCTTATTTGAAAAATTAATGAATTTAATCAATTATTCTTCAAATATTTAGTTTAATTTTATTCTAAGTTCGAGAGCTGTGTTTGTGCTGTCACAAAGTTCATTTTTAAGATAGTCGAAGCACATTTAAGAGGTGGGCACATGAACGTTGGTTTAACTTCACACAAATACATTTAAATATCATTCTAAACGCTTCGCTTGAACTTCAGGTGGAAACACTTGAGTCATATCAAACTCTTCAAATTTCAAGAGATGCATGTTCGGATAAAAACAATGAAAAACTTTAACGTCGACGTCGTAATCTCATTTGGAAATATTCTATTTCCTTCAGTGATATGACGTCAGACGTGTTTGATGTTTGTAGGTATGCCGAGTGGTTGTAACCACCTTAATTATTATTCGAGGTTGTGAATGTTAACCCGGAGTTGACCTATATTTAGATGGCATGTGTCGTCAATGGAGCAGAAGATGCTCACTATACTGGGGCACCTGGTCTTATTTCCCCTGAACTTTCCCAATGGTCTCCATGCCAACCTATATTCATTCGGAGAAAAACCACCGGCCTACGGTCAATACCTGGCAACTACCCCACGTAGGTTTCGAACTCGCAACCCAGTGGTGGAGGGCTAGTGATAAAGTGTCGGGACACCTTAACCACTCGGCCACCGCGACCCCCGTTTTTAAGTTATAACTACGATTTCGTTACGACTTATAATATATAAGAAACATAACAAATATGTCTTTTTATTTGAGTATATATACAAATTGTATTATCTGTGTTACATTTCCATATGTGTCATTAATTAACCAATTGTTCTTGATCAAGTAAGACGGAATTAAAAAAAAAAAAGAAATCTACAGTAGGATCTATTTTGGCCTTAGTCGAAGGGAGGTAACTCCGATAGATCAGAACGAGAAGACGCATTGTAATACCAGTCTGAGATTTTTTATTAAATCTCAGACTGGTATTACAATGCGTCTTCTACTTATAATAAGCAATGTGGTAAGGTTATGTAAGTGATACAAAGGTTCGGTACGTAAGATCATACAATACATTGATCTATGGCAGGGATATGTATGTACGTCCATATAATTGTCACTTATTTACAGAGCAACGTTTATAGATAAAGAGACTGCGTTGATCTAGGATTTTCCCAAATCATATTAGATATCTTACATAATTACATAAGTTATCTGATTAACTTTATATGATAAAAGATATATGATAAGATATATATGATACAAGTTACAAGATATCTTATAAACCTATAATTCCATGATATATAAACTTCAATGGCCAACACTACAAACACGACGGCTACAATCCAGACTAATACTATTCTACAAAATAACAAATCAAATAGTAGCCGTCGACTACACACCCATTCCCATCCCAGTAGACACCAGAACATTCAAACATATCCCTGCTAGGAAGGACACATACAAATACTCACTTTTCCCACATACAATAACACAGTGGAACCTCCTTCCTGTAGCAGCAGTACAGTGCACTACTCTTGAGGGCTTCAAGGCACATATCCCCCACACAGCCCTTGAAGTCCTCACACACTAAATCAACAAAACTATTACCTTTTTTGCTATCTTATCTGCACTGATATATTAAAATCTTCACTGTATATAACCCTCCTCACGCCCCTTCTCCAACAGATCGCTAATGTAATCGTCATTTTGACGGATATTGGCCGAATTGGTCTATTATGACACCTAGGTCTTTCTCACTTTTTTTCTTCACATCTATGTCGAAGGTGTTGTTGAGTTGGGTGATGGTGTAGCTTGTCTCTTGTTTAGATCCCATCTCATCAACCAATTTTCTGTCCATTGACATATTTTGTCTATGCTGAGCTGTAGATTAAGTTATTCTTCCCGTGTCGAATTTTTGGTATATAATTTGGAGTCATCAGCAAATAGCTTGGTAGTACATAGCAGCAGTTCTGGATTGGCCCTATTACACTTCCTTGGGGGACTCCGCTTACGACTGGTTAGCTTTCTGATTTTACACATTTATGACAACTTGTTGAGTTAGACCTGTAAGGTATTCAGCAATCCATTTAGCAGTTTTCCAGTGACTCCATTGTGTTCCATTTTGTGGAGTAGAAGTCTGTGACAAACCTTATCAAAAGCTTTGCTGAAGTCCATGTATATTACCATTACTATACGTACGTACTCCTATTATGTTTTTACCCGGCAAATAAACTTTTATCTAAATTCACCTTTGAGACATCTAAGGAATGTATATGAATATTAAAGAAAATGAATTGATTACATTTCTCACAATACGCCTAGTCAGTATTATTTATTCTACACACGGGAATCAGGGGAGGTACAGTACGGTAACGCGTATCAAATTCTTTCACAACTGTTCCGGAGAAACAAATCATTCTCGATGTTATATGTGTAAAATAATGATTTATATATCTTAATTATTTCATATTATTATAATTCATTGTTTAAAGTTCTATTATTAGCCTTTTGTGGTTTTTTGGAGTCTTTTGGGGTTTTATGGGGTCTTTTGGGTTTTTTTTTGTTTTTTTTAGGTAATTCGTGCCGCCCAAAGGGATGATAAGATATCTCATAAACATGTAAGATATCTTATATATTTTTTGTAAAATACTGGATTAACATTGCTCCGCGAACAAAATGTTATATAAACTACTGGGCTTGCCATATTGACCTTTTGTTACATATCAAATCGGACAGGAAGTGTCAACCAGACCAGATGCGTGTATCGCACACAAAATGCAGACATTAATTTCACCGATAATTAATTTTACTTTCAAAGCTAAACAATTACTATCGACTGGGATTTTCAATTTACTTTTATTCTGGATTTTGCGAGTTTAGAGAAATGTTCGGAGAAAACAAATAAATGCTGCAAAGTAACTTTTATGAGTTTGTGTCTAACAATTTAAAAAAATTGTGATTATTAAAATGCAGGGACTTGAGTAGGTCTGTGCGTACATTCGTGGTCGCAAAAACGTTTGAAGAAAATTGGATTGGTACAAGCTCAAAACGAACCGTGTTACTTTCTGATTAGAGTTTACTTGCACCCACGAGGTGCTGGTTCGAGAGATGCATGGCAGCTGAGAGTCCCTACCACGATTATATAGCTGGAGCACTCGGAGGTAACAATATATGACTGTATCACGTGTGCATGTCCTGATGTAGGTTGATAACATTGTAGGTAGTCTCAATAATACACGACTGGTATGCACATGAGGCTTAGGAAACAAAATGCCGTCTGTTTGTTTTGATTTCGTAATCATACATTCGTGTGCGAGAATATAGCAAATGGGCGTTTAATCTGTGTTGTTATCGATTTTTCGGCTGCTAAATTTGCAGGAGTCACACAAAAAAGAAGGATTCGTTCTACATGTATCTTGTTAGCAATAGACAGTATAATGTCATTATGTAGCTTATACAGTATGTTATGTAACTACGTACTGTGTATAAATTGTATACATGTATGTGATAATAAATGGACGCTGACAAAATATATATCCATCCATACAACCATATGTATAACGTTATACCCGAGACAACATGTATATATGTCTATGGTTATACCTACACCTATACTCACTGATCCATGAAAAATTATAATGTTATGCATACATATGTACATGAGTCAATCATTCCATATTATGTTAATTATCACTGATCAATATGTATAACACTATGAAACCTGGCTTCATGTGTTTATACAGGTACAAATGTACCTGTTAATGTATAAAACGCTGAAAAACTACATTACCCATAATTAATATTCCTACAGTGTACAATGTATTATCAAGGGAAATTATAACTCTCAAGGAAAGCAATCATTGTCAGCTCACCTGGACCAAAGGTCCGGTGAGCTTATGTCATGGCGCAGCGTCCGTCCGTCCGTCTGTCGTCCGTCCGTCGTCCGTCAACATTTGCTTCAAATCGCTACTAGTCAAAAAGTTCTTATTGGATATTGACCAAATTTGGCCAGAAATATCCTTGGCAGAAGGGGAACACATTTTGCATAAATGGTGACTCTGACCCCCGAGGGGCCAAAGGGGTGGGGCCCAATAGTGGAAATAGAGGTAATTCCTTTAAATCACTACTAGTCATAAAGTTATTAATGGATTTGAACCCAATTTGGTCAGAAACATCCTTGGGGGAAGGGGAAAAGATTTTGCATAAATGGTGGCTCTGACCCCAAAGGGGCGGGGCCAATAGGGGAAATAGAGTTAATTCCTTCGAATCGCTACTAGTCATAAAGTCATGAATGGATTTGAACCCAATTTGGTCAGAAACATCCTTGGGGGAAGGGGAACAGATTTTGCATAAATGGTGGCTCTGACCCCAAAGGAGCCAAAGGGGCGGGGCCCAATAGGGGAAATAGAGGTAATTCCTTTAAATCGCTACTAGTCATAAATTTATGAATGGATTTGAACCCAATTTGGTCAGAAACATCCTTGGGGGAAGGGAAACAGATTTTGCATAAATGGTGGCTCCGACCCCAAAGGGGCGGGGCCCAATAGGGGAAATAGAGGTAATTCCTTTAAATCGCTACTTGTCATAAAGTTATGAATGGATTTGAAACCAATTTGGTCAGAAACATCCTTTGGGGGAAGGGGAACAGATTTTGGATAAATGGTGACTCTGACCCCAAAGGAGCCAAAGGGGCAGGGCCCAATAGGGGAAATAGAGGTAATTCCTTTAAATCGCTACTTGTCATAAAGTTATGAATGGATTTGAAACCAATTTGATCAGAAACATCCTTTGGGGAAGGGGAACAGATTTTGCATAAATGGTGACTCTGACCCCAAAGGGGCCGAAGGGGCGGGGCCCAATAGGGGAAATAGAGGCAATTCCTTTAAATCGCTACTAGTTATTAAGTTAGGAATGGATTAATCATTTGAACCCAATTTGGTCAGAAACATCCTTGGGGGAAGGGGAACAGATTTTGCATCAATGGTGGATCTGACCCCGGAGGGGTCAATGGGGTGGGGGCCCAATAGGGGAAATAGAGGTAATTCCTTTAAATCGCTACTAGTTATTAAGTTAGGAATGGATTTGAACCCAATTTGATCAGAAACATCCTTTGGGGAAGGGGAACAGATTTTGCATAAATGGTGACTCTGACCCCAAAGGGGCCGAAGGGGCGGGGCCCAATAGGGGAAATAGAGGCAATTCCTTTAAATCGCTACTAGTTATTAAATTGGAAAGGATTT